>NC_058082.1:61620222-61792722 GCF_014858855.1 Bufo gargarizans
CCTCTCCAGCATATGTTAAATGTGTTATCATAAATCTTAGATAGTCTGTATGGTGTGTAGTACCATCTATATATAAGTTTGCAATATGCTTCATGGTGTTCAGTACAGAATGAACAGTGGATTGACATTGTGAAAGATTTTTTCCATTCCATTTACGAACAGATATACACTACTTTTCTGTTGCGGCAGAATCTGCGACTTCTTCCCTGATCACGGCAGGTCTAAAAAAAGGGGGCGTGGTATGGCGGGGAAGGGGACAACCGACAGGCCATTCTTATTCATTTTCGAGTTTAGGCATAAAAAATTGTTCAAATGTGAGACAGCAAGGAAGCTGTCTTATATTTAGAAAAAGTCGTGGTTATGCTCTACATACTTCTGTGATCCACCACCAGCGCAGGGACTTATTTAGACCGACATCTAAAACACCGGTCTTAATTACAGTGTTAAGTCCAGCCACACAAAATTATTTGAGCCCGTCTGCCGCACATCAAGGAGATCTCTAGTTAGACGGGTTCCTAACACTTCGCCTTGACGTGCGGCAGACGGGCTCAAAAATTTTTGTACAAAATGATTTGCCAAGCATCTCTAACTTATTAGTATAGCATTTGCAATTGTGACGCAATTTTGTACTTTATTTGGTTTGCAGTGAGCTGTTGCATTGTATGTTTAGTTTAACAGTCTTGTTCTCAGCCATAGCAACGTGCTCCTGCGCTTTAGGATGTGCTGACTGACCCCCTTTTTCCTTTGCAGTTCATACCAAACTCAGTTTGTTCCGAACTGGTTCACTATTCTCTAATTTATATTCCTGCTTAGGGTCCATTCACAAGTCCGTATGTGTTTTGCGGATCCGCAAATTGTGGATGCGCAAAACACGGACACCGGCAATGTGCGTTCCCCATTTTACGGACCGCACTTCGCCGGCACTCTCATAGAAAATGCAATTGCGGACAAGAATAGGACATGTTCTATTTTTTGGCAGAACGGAAGTGCAGATCCGCAAATGCGGATGCAGACAGCACATTCTGGCCCCATTGAAAATAAAAGGAACCTTTCTCCAGCAGTGCCTTGGAAAGCCGGGTTTTGATGGTCCGGTTCATCCGCTCCACGATGCCCGCTGACTGAGGGTGATAAGGGACATGAAACCGTTGCTTCATGTCTAGGAGACCACAAAGCGCTTTCATGACCTTACCCGTGAAATGGGTCCCTCTGTCGGATTCTATCAATCTGGGGATCCCCCATCGTGACAGAACTTGTTCCCAGAGAACACGGGCAGTGGTGGAGGCCGAATCATTGACCGTAGGGATGGCTTCTACCCACTTCGAGAAGACATCCACTACCACCAGGGCGTAACGACAGTTACGACTCCCAGTTGGCAAAGGTCCGATGAAATCAATTTGGATAGCGGACCATGGACCATCAGCAGGAGGAACCTGCTGTAACACTGGCTTCAAGGCAGACGCCCTTGGGTTAACCTGAGCACACACCAGGCACTGTTGCGTAACCTCCTCTACTGTGTTGGACATTCCGGGCCAGTACAATTTGTCTCTCAGGAGAGGCAAGAGCTTATTCCGGCCAAGATGTTCAAACATTTGGTGGTTCAACCATGTCAGCTCTGCTTGCAGATGCTGTGGAACCACCGGGAGAGAAAGCGACTGTGTACCGGTGTCGTAACACAGGATCCCCTGTTGTAAGGACCAGGGATGCTGTGGTACTTGGATGTGTGTCATTAGAAGAGGATCCTTAGCTTGTTCCTCCTCGAATGACGCCGGGCTGTCACTCAGATGGGTATGCGCTGCAATCCGGTATGCGGGCAGTGGCTCAGTGCCTGGTTCCCTAAAGGTCCCAGACACTGCTGCTAGTTTTGCCAGTTCGTCTGCCTGGTTGTTACCTGCTGTCAAAGGTTCATCCCCTTTTTGATGCGCTGGGATTTTTATGATGGCTGCTTCCGCCACGTGTGCCATACCCCACTCCCACAGCTCCTTCAGGACTGACACATGAGCCAGAGGTTTGTTTTGGCTGTCCACAAATCCTCTTCTCTTCCAAACGTCCAGGTGTAATGTGAGGGAGCAAACTACATATGAGCTGTCGCTATATATAGTTCGTTTCCCTGGAGGGTGAAGAAGCAGAGCCTCTTTAACAGCCTCCAGCTCTGCCCGCTGTGCTGACATGTGACCTGGTAACCGGACAAGACTCTGGGTACCAGTGGTCTCATCCAGCACAGCAAAACCTGTGACATATTCCCCATCCAGATAGAACCGAGAGCCATCAACAAAGATGACTCTGTCATCTGGATGCTTGTCAGTCCTGAACATCTGTGGAGAGTCGTCCATTACCGGTTGGCCACAGTCATGTTCAGTTCCAGTCAGGTTCAGCAACTGGGACAGAACATACTTGGCCTTGTGGTCCACCTGCAGATTCCGGCCGCTGAGATCCATGATCCATCTCCCGAATCTCTGTTGGGAGACTCCAGGGAGAGTATCACGGAGCAAAAGGGTCAACGGTGAATGTGGAGTCTGCAAAGTGAGGGGCCGGAAGCCAACAATATGCTCTGTGGTCTTAACAGCATAGTGTATGGCTGCCAATTGCTTGGCGCATTCATCGAACCCTCGTTCGACGGGCGAAAGCAGCCTGGAGAAATATCCCAGCGGTCTGGTCTCGTAACCTACTTTCTGTACAAGGACCGCTGAGATACACTCGATCCCTGCATGCACCTGTATGGCCATTTCCCCATCTGAATGTGGAGTGGCCAACACAGGCGCCGAGGAGAGGTCCCTTTTCAGGGTTGAAAAGGCCTCCTCCTGCGCATCAGACCACCCTTTGATTGAGGGTTCCTCTCCTCGAAGGAGTTCGTAGAGAGGTTTCGCTTTGGCCGCAAAATCCTCTATGAACTCCCTCATGAAGTTGGCAACCCCCAGGAATTTTCTCAAATCCTGAAGGGTGCCAGGCTTGGGTAACTTTACCATGGCTTCCACACGGGCCGTCATGATTCCTTTGGTTCTACAGGAAATTTGGACCCCAAGGAAAGTTACCTCCGCTTTAGCCAAATTTGCCTTATGGGGACTCAGTTTGAGTCCTGACTTTGCCAGGAGTCCCAGCAGCTCTTTCAACAGAACCAAGTGTTCCTCCATGGTTTCTGTATGCAAAAGCAAGTCATCCACGTATTGTAGGAGGCATTCCGGCCGTGAGAATACACTCAGCACAGCCGCCAATGCCTGATGGAAATACGTGGGGCTGCTATGGAACCCCTGGGGCAGTACAGCAAACATGTACTGTTTGTCCCCCACCGTGAAAGCAAATTTGTACCGACACGACTCCATGAGTTCGATGGAGAAGAACCCGTTGGCAACATCGATGGTCGAGAATACGCGGCTTTTGCCACTTATTCTGGCCATGATGTCGGGAGTTTGGGCCACCACTGGTGCTGACATTGGGGTGTATTTGTTAAGGACACAGAGGTCTATGGTCAGCCTCCATGCGTTCGTGTCCTGTTTCTTAACTGGCCAGAGGGCATTGTTGCACTTTGAGTTGCCCTCAATGACCACACCCCTAGTCTTCAATTCAAGGATTGTGTCCATAATTGAATGGGTGGCCTCTGGTGGAAATCGATATTGGCGTTGAGGTGGAGGGTCAGGACCCTGTATGTCTACCAAAACGCCAATCAATCTGCCACAGTCATTCTTACTTTGGGCCCACAGATCAGGGTGCTTGTACACAATAGGCTCAAGGTCTGGATTGTGTGAGACCTCAGGCCACTTGTGTTCCAGCACATCAGTAGAGTTATCTACTGCTGGCAAAGGTGGTCCCAGACACTGGCGTTGAATGACAAACACCTTGGCTCGTCTGGGACCCTTCCACACAATGCAATTTGCCAGATCCAGGATCCACCCATTTTGTGTCATTACATCGGTTCCGATAATGTTATCAGAACCGGGGTAATACCACATGGGTATCCTGAGGGTAGTGCACCTGGTAATCTGAACGATTACCTCATCAATTCTGTGGGCCTTCACCCCCCCTTGTTGGTGATCAAATCCGATCACCACACACTGAGGGCTGTTGGGGAGTAGATCATGTTTGATATTCGTAATGGAAATTTCCGCCCCAGTATCAAGCATGATTTCCGTTTCTTTATCTTTTATCGTGGCTTTTATATGGGGTTTCCCTGAAGGATCCAGTATGATTGGACATACTGGTGCCAATTCTTCAGGGACCCCTAACCCTCCGTCGATATCCACCAGACTCCCAGTAGGTATTTGTGTGGTACATACTGCCACTCTTGCGCTCTGTTCCTGATCCTTAGGTGTGGAATCTCTTGATTCCACGCCCCCTGGGACATTCATGACCGCCAAGCATTTTGGTGCTTGACCTGATGAATGTCCCAGATTCATATCAACCTGTTCCCCCACAGGCCTGGCAAAATTAGGTTTCATCCTGAAACCGTTATTATTGCCATTTTTCTCCGAATTTGTCCGGTTAATCTTTAACCACTGTGGACAATTTCTTTTTATGTGCCCCTCTTGTAAGCACAGGAAACAACTAAAGTTTCCTGCCCTTTCCAACGGTGGGGCCGTGGGGCGAACAGTGGATGCATACCTCGTGTGTTGTACCCGTTCGTCTTGCGACCTATCGTATACAGGCACACGCTCCCTCACATTCACAGACTTCTTACTGAGCAGTATGTCTTGTCTACACTGCTCAATAATCATGGCTGCGTCTGTGAGGGATGGCTCCCTAGCTGCACTCAGCCGGATTGCAGTATCAAGATATGGGAATTTTTCCACAAACATGCGCACCATGCCTTGTGGAATCCCAATACCCTGATCTTTGGTAACCCTCCTGTACATCGCTTCAAACCGACTACACAATGATAAGGGTTCATCATGTATAGTAGGCTTGAACTTTGACAGGACCTCTGGAGTGACATCCCAATGACCTGTGGCCAGTCTCGTGAGTATGGAGAGACGTTCCTCCTTATCATGAAACTGGCCATTCGTGGGTTGCATCAACCCCGTTACCTCATACCTTTGATTAAGGTGTGTTGGTAACCATAATCTGAACGGCTCCATGCGATATTCCGGAGCCACTGAATATTTGTTACAGTGACCTTCGAAAATATCGCATGAAGCGAACGGATCTACATGGGGATCATATTTTGGGATCTTCTTGCAGATCCGTAACAGGAAGTTTATCCTTTCCATACTGGAATGGTTAGGATACAATTCTTCCTGTTTCTCCGGACGTGTTGGCGGATTGGAAGCGGAATATACCCCTCCACTTTCCTCTCCCCAACCGTTGTCCTGTTCCTGGTAACGGTTGCTACTCCTATTCTCCCCGGGTGACGGGGTGAATCGTAGAGACCGCTCCACATGTCCCCTAGTGTCTACCACTGCGGATGTATTATCCGTCGAAGATCTTGGCGCTGTCGCCGCTGTCTCCCCTGTGCCGTACCCGAAACACAAACTTGTTTCGTGGGCACCATACCGTTGGTACTAGGCCTGGACAAATTGGAGATTGCCTGCTGCAAGTCTGCAATGGTTTGCGTCTTTGCAGCCAGGTCCTCCCTCATCTGAACAATCAGGGCATCCGTAGATACCGTATTGTTCCTATAGTGATTAATCTCAGTGTACAGCCGGATTAGCTCTCTGTCCATGTCAGAGTAGAGACTGTCCTTATCAGAGAGTCTCGACTCTAACACACAGATTTCTCTGCCCCTCTCGACTGTACACTGGGCTTCTTCTTGTAATTGAGCCTCTAGTGAGTGAATTCTTCTAAAGTTATCAACACAACAATTGCAGTGGAAGTTTGCTTTGTCCGCCACCTCCCCTGCCTTTCTTGTGCTGGCAAGTGTCTCTGTGTGTTCCGCCTTCCAAATGGTATCCTCATAGGAAAGAACCAATTTGGCTAGCATTTGGAGGCGTTTGGTGGTCTTGTTAAAGACACTCCTACTAATACAAACCCGGTCATGAGCGTACACCTGGTCCAGTAAAGTGGACCACAGCAGCTCAGCGGATTTGTATGTAGTAGGAACAATAAGATTAAAAGTGCTGTTTTTGGCTAAGTGTTGGAGTGTGGAGAATTTCATACTCACATTTTTCTGAGCCTCCATCTTCTTGTTGGTGCTGTACTTTCCCGTCCCTTGCAGCTGCTTGAAAGAAGTCCTTTTCTTCCGGAACGCTTCTTCCCGACCAGCCGTACTTTTATGTACCTCCAACAGAGATGGATCTCTTTCCGTGACGTATCCTTCTTCACACCCCAGCGACGGTGACCGTGTAAAGCAAATACAAAAATATTAGTACACAGAATAATTATAGATTCTCTGCAAAAGATTTTGTTCTATTTCTGATACTCTAAGGGAAGTATCGCTTCTCCTGTCCAATTATCGGGTCCTAGACGCTCAGACACTCCGCTGACCGCGTCTCTCCTGCCCGCTAATTCACAGTACTAGCGACCCTCAACCTTAAGACCAAAAATAAACGCAAAATCCACGCAGTGGGCCTGGCTCGCCAATGTAAAGGGGGAATATTAATCACCATCACCAATATTATGCGAATATCGATAATTAATATTCATAAATAGGAAGAGCCGTCTACACACAAAGAGTACAAATATTACGGTATTTATTACAATACACTACGCACGCAATACTGACAACACAGCACTAAATATACAATCCTAAACTACACTACACGTTCCCAGTTCCACCCATAAACTAACTAGACAATTCACACATACAAGTAATAGTAACAGTCCACCCCACCTGACTATATTCTATCCCTAGGGGGCACGACAAGGGTTAACGGTGGTCTAACCGGGGTGTAATCAGACCACAAACACAAAGGGATATATCTAGGGACTCAGGGGTATGAAAAGGGTTATACCAGCAGGGGATCTGGAGTACTGGCAAGGAAGGGGTTAAACAGGGAATCAGGGGTGGTAGGATCAGGGCAGGAAATCGAGGGTAATTAGGGGTGGTAGGATCAGGGCAGGGACTAGGGTGCAGGGGTAGTAGGATTTGGGATAATATGGGTAGGCAGGGACTGGGAGGGTTAACAAGGGGATACAAACGTTGGTGGGATCGTGGAAGGGAAATAAGGGGGTGCTGGTTTGTCCAGGGGTTATGCTCGTTCGTCTAGGGGTGGTATGCTCCTTCTCACGATGGGGCGGCACGGCTCTTCTCCTTAGTGTCGGGCCCGCCGGACTTATATGTCCAGCCGCCTGCACTCCGTGCCGCCCACACAGCAGCGCGCGAGCGCGCACCACTGTGAAGGACACGTGGGCCGGCGCGGTGAGATGACGTCACCGCGCCTGCCCGCGCATCCCTGCACGCGCGCCGCGTGCACTTGCTGACAGGCGGGAGATCCTTTGATCTCCCGTCTGTAGCTCTCGGCATTCCGGACATCGCAATGGTAATTGCGATGCCGGAATGCACATAATAAAGGGAGCGGAGGTGTCTCTTCTCTCTCTATTATGCTTAATTATCTCCAGCCGGGCTGCAGATAATTAGAACAAAAGGATTCAAATTCATTAGAATTTGAATCCTTTGAAGTCACCAGAATGACCGGACCTTAATTTGTTGGGCACTGGGGAGCCAGTGAAGGGATTGGCAGAGGGGAGAGGCATAGGAGTAATAGGGTGAGAGGTGGATTAGTCGGGCAGCAAAGTTGAGGATATATTGGAGGGGTGCGAGAGTGCTAGATGGAAGGCCACAGAGGAAAATGTTGCAGTACTCTAGGCAGGAGATAATGAGGGCATGTACAAGTATTTTCACATATTCAAAGTTAAGGAAAGCACGGATGCAGGAGATGTTTTTGAGTTGGAGGCGGCAGGTGGTGGAAAGGGCTTGGATGTGGGGTCGGAAGGAAAGGGCAGAATCCAAGGTCACTCCAAGGCAGCGGGCTTTGTTGACTGGGGAGAGTGTGCAGCCATTGATCATGATAAATAGGTCTGTTGGGGGGGGTTGACCAAGATGGGGGAAAGATTATGAATTCGGTCTTATCCATGTTAAGTTTAGGAAAGCGAGAGGCGAAGAAGGATGATATAGAAGATAGACATTGTGGGATCCTTGATAGTAAGGTGGTGATGTCTGGACCAGAGAGGTAGATTTGTGTGTCATCAGAGTAGGAGTGATACTGAAAGCCATGGGACTTTATGAGCTGTCCCAGGCCAAAAGTGTAGATAGAGAAGAGCAGGGGTCCTAGGACAGAGCCTTGCGGGACACCAACAGAGAGGGAATGAGACGAGGAGGTGTTCCATAGTCTCACTGCTCTTACCGTAAAGAATCCTTTTCTATGTTTGTGTACAAAACTTCTTTCTTCCAGACGTAGAGGATGTCCCCTCGCCACAGTCCTAGGGATAAATAGATGATGGGAGAGATCTCTGTACTGACCCCTGATATATTTATACATAGTAATTAGATCTCCCCTCAGTCATCTTTTTTATAAAGTGAATAACCCTAATGTTGATAATTTTTTAGGGTACTGTAGTCCCCCCATTCCAGTTATTACTTTAGTTGCCCTCCTCTGAACCTTCTCCAGCTCTGCTATGTCTGCCTTGTTCACAGGAGCCCAGAAATGTACACAGTACTCCATGTGTGGTCTGACTAGTGATTTGTAAAGTGGTAGGATTATGGTCTCATCACGGGCATCTATGCCCCTTTTGATGCAACCCATTATCTTATTGGCCTTGGCAGCAGTTGCCCCACACTGGTTTTTAGGCCTCTTTCACACGGGCGTTGCAGGAAAATGTGCGGGTGCGTTACGGGAACACCCGCGATTTTTCTGCGCGAGTGCAAAACATTCGGGTTTGGGTACCAAACATTGCGCATGTTTGGTACCCAAACCCGAACTTCTTCACAGAAGTTTGGGTTTGGGATCAGTGTTCTGTAGATTGTATAATTTTCCCTTATAACATGGTTATAAGGGAAAATAATAGCATTCTGAATACAGAATGCATAGTAAAACAGCGCTGGAGGGGTAAAAAAAAAATAAAAAATAATCTAACCCCTCCAACCTTAGTCCACTCGATCGCGAAGCCCGGCATCTCCTTCTGTCTCCTTTGTTGAATAGGGCCTGTGGTGAGCATTAAATTCAGGTAAAGGACCTTTGATGACGTCACTCCGGTCATCACATGGTACGTCACATGATCTTTTACCATGGGTTATAAGGGAAAATAATAATGATCGGGTCTCCATCCCAATCGTCTCCTAGCAACCGTGCGTGAAAATCGCACCGCATCCGCACTTGCTTGCGGATGCTTGAGATTTTCACGCAACCCCATTCATTTCTATGGGGCCTGCGTTACGTGAAAAACGCAGAATATAGAACATGCTGCGATTTTCATGCAACGCATAAGTGATGCGTGAAAATCACCGCTCATGTGAACAGCCCCATAGAAATGAATGGGTCGGTATTCAGTGCGGGTGCAATGCGTTCAACTCACGCATCGCATCCGCGTGGAATACTCGCCCGTGTGAAAGGGGCCTTACAGCTTAGTTTGCTGTTCACTAAAATTCCTAGGTCCTTTTCCATGTCAGTGTAACCGAGTGTTTTACCATTTAGTATGTATGGGTGACTTGCATTATTCCTTCCCATGTGCATAACCTTACATTTGTCAGTGCTAAACCTTATCTGCAGCTTCTCTGCCCAAGCCTCCAATCTATCCAGATCCCTCTGTAGCAGTATACTGTCCTCTTCAGTGTTAATTACTTTACACAGTTTAGTGCCATCTGCGAAAATTGATCTTTTACTATGCAAGCCTTCTACAAGAGCATTAATAAATATATTGAAGAGAATAGGGCCCAATACTGACCCCTGAGGTACCCCACTAGTGACAGTGACCCAATCTAAGTGTGTACCATTAATAACCACCCTCTGTTTTCTATTACTCAGCCAGTTACTTACCCACATACAGACGTTTTCTCCCAGTCCAAGCATTATCTTTTTTGTGCCACTTTATTTTGTTGGTAACGTTCTTTTGCACCTGGTAGCTTCTGTGTCACATGGTCTGTTGTGGTTGCGGCTCACAGCTTTATCCTACCTCACAATGCATTGGTGATACCACTATGGAGGCATGTGAGAGCCTGGCTGTGAGTTTGTTTCTAGCACTGTTCAGACCCTGTTCACACACCACTGGTAGTTTAGTGGTAGGCCCCATGCTTGCTGAGACACCGGAACGTGGTGCATGAGGGGCTCCGATAAGTTCCTGACTGGAAGATATTGGCAAAAGTTCTCAGCTTTTAACATTGGCTTAGCTAGTATTGTTAGTTGCGTATCATTTTAGTGCATTTTTTGCAGTGATTTGTGTGTATGTATATTTTTTAATCTGCACAATGTATCATTTTCTGTAAGATGTCCTTGTGGTGTATGTGGTCCGCCCCGGCATCCTCCGTTGTACGTATTTTTTGCTGGGGATTGCCGTTATCTGCAGACCGCATGCGGAGTAATTGCTCCCCGGTTATAGACACGCTACAGTGTCTGGGTTTGGAGCATTTCCACCCGTTTAGGCCATTTTTTTCAGTGAGTTTTTGATATTCATTGACCATCTAATATACCTCCAGCCGCATAATCACTTGATCTTTTCTGTACGGTGAATGCCTAATTGTTGGGGCTTCAGAGGAATTCAACGCCTGTGACAATCACGTGTTATCGAATTTCACCTATTATCATTTGGGGTTAATTCAAGAGGGGGGATTTCGTTAGCCATGTTTTTAATCCAATTTAATATTTCTAGTTCTTTTAAACATATGTATTTGACATGTATTTCTACTGGCCTGCAGTAAAATTGATATCCAATGACCGCCTAATATACCTCCAGCCACATAATCGCTTGATGTTTTCTGTTCGGTGAATTAATAATTTTTGGGGCCTGTACTCCCGTGGCCTAAAATAAAAAATTTCTAGACTCCAGCAGGGCACATTTTTGAGAGTTTACCTTTAAGGCGCATAAAAATGGCCCCTGATTTAAAATACATATTTTTTGCCATTGATCCCCCTCTGGTATGTCACTGTCCATGTTGTGGGACAATTTGTGCACTTCTAGTAAGTATTTGGTGGCTGCAAATATGACCTGAAGGTATTTCAGGTTAGCCTGCCATTAAAGTGAATAGGGCCCGCCGCAAACTGGCGGTTCGCGAACATTTGATTGCGTTCGCGAATCGTCGCGGACGATGTTCGTCCATCACTACCCCATAACAGTGTGTCATATACAGGTCCCCCATAACAGTGTGTCATCCACAGATCCCCCTTAACAGTGTCACCACATATCCACCCATAACAGTGAATCATTCACAGATCTCCCATAACAGTGTGATCCACAGATCCCCCATAAGTGTCATCCACAGATCCCCCATAAGTGTCATCCACAGATCCCCCATAAGTGTCATCCACAGATCCCCCATAAGTGTCATCCACAGATCCCCATAACAGTGTCATCCACAGATCCCCATAACAGTGTCATCCACAGATCCCCAATAAGTGTCATCCACAGATCCCCCATTCCAGTATCATCCACAGATCCCCATAGCAGTGTCATCCACAGATCCCCCATAGCAGTGTCATCCACAGATCCCCCATAGCAGTGTCATCCACAGATCCCCCATAGCAGTGTCATCCACAGATCCCCCATAGCAGTGTCATCCACAGATCCCCCATACCAGTGTCATCCACAGATCCCCCATACCAGTGTCATCCACAGATCCCCCATACCAGTGTCATCCACAGATCCCCCATACCAGTGTCATCCACAGATCCCCCATACCAGTGTCATTCACAGATCCCCAGTGGCGTACCTCCAATAGAGGCAGACCACGCAGCTGCTATGGGGCCCCTGGGGGAAGGGGGCTCGCAGTGGAGGATAGGCCCCGCCCACTAAATACACTTGTATGGCTACCTGAGAAAGTAAGAGGTGGAGAAGGACCTTTGGTGATGTCATCAACCATGTGACCAGTGCAGGAAGCCAATGAATAGCAGAGCAGCAGAAATCTAAAGGACCTATGGTGATGTCATCAACCATGTGACCAGTGCAGGAAGCCAATAAATAGCAGAGCAGCAGAAGTCTAAAGGACCTTTGGTGATGTCATCATCATGTGACCAGTGCAGAGGACTGGTGAAAGACCTGTGGCATATCACTGTGAGGGGGCGGAGCTTCTGTGTGGTGCCTGGAGGAGAGGTTAGTGGTGTTCTGGGATAACCCATAACATCCTAGAAAAGCTGGGAGTTGTAGTTTTGTCGTATTATATGTTTCTCAATGTAATTTAAACGTATGCCCTAGTACAGGCTGGTAATGCTGGGAGTTGTAGTTCTCTCCTCCTATACCCCCTCTTTTAAATGTATACTGATGCCCCATAATAAGTCTGGCCATACTGGGGGTTATAGTTATTTCTTTTTAAAGCTCTTACCTGGTACAACTAGATGATGTCCTATAATCTGGACATGCTGAGAGTTGTAGTTCTCTTTTCTTAGGCTGGATTCTCATCACAGTTTAGTTTTCCGTTTTGCATGCAGGACTTTTTTCTGTCTAAAATAACGGATCTCCGACAGATATGGCATAAACGGATGCCAAATGTGCAGAACTGATGCTTGAAATACAGGATAATATTTTTTTCTTTATTTCTCTGTTTATCTGACGGATCAGAAGAACTGAAAACTAAACGGTGATGTGAACCCGGCCTAATACTCTGTGTAATGTCTGCTTGTATCTGATCATAACAGCCTGGACATGCTGGAAATTGTAGTTCTCTCCACTTTCACCTCTCCCTGTGTTGCTCCCTAATTTCCAATAATAATCTGGTGATGATGAGACTTGTAGTTCCCTTGTCACTATTATAATGTTCTGCAGCAGCTGAGGTGTGTATTACTTGTTCACATCTGTGCTGGTGACGTTCGCTGTTCTGCCGTCATAGGAGCAAATCAACGAAAATCACTGCAGTTCCGGATCTGGCGCTTCATGGACGACAACACCCGACGGATCCCGCTGACTATGATGAGATCTGTCAGGTTTCCATCTTCCAGGCTATAAAATTGTGTCTAGCATTTATGACTTGATCCACGAATGAGGCCCCAACACAGATGTGAACGAAGCTTTTTATGTTCTGCAGCAGCTGAGGTATGCATTAGGACAGGGGTGTCAAACTCAAATGCATCGGGGGCCGCATCAGCAGTTTGGTCACCCTCAAAGGGCCGGTTGTATCTGTAGGACTATGCGTCCACTCACTGTATAATCGTATCTCTAATAGTTAATGGTTACCGTATGTATATAATCGCATAAGGAGCGCTGACAGTGGCGTTGCTAGGGCTGGTGTCACCCGGTGCAGTAGAAAATGGTGTCACCCCCCTAGTAGTTATTAACCCCTTTTAGCAGTCCCCTGCTGGGACTGCTGAAAGGGGTTAATTATAACTACTGTGGGAGCAAAAGAGGGAATAAATAACTACACTGAAGAGGGGACTGAAAGGGGTTAATAAATACTGTTAAGGGGGGACTGCTGAAAGAGATTAATAACTACTGTGAAGGGGCTTCACAGTAGTTATTAACCCCTTTCAGCAGTCCCCCTTCACAGTAGTTATTAACCCCTTTCAGCAGCCCCCTCTTCATAGTTATTTCCCCCTTTCAGCAGTCCCCCTTCACAGTAGTTATTAACCCCTTTCAGCAGCCCCCTCTTCATAGTTATTTCCCCCTTTCAGCAGTCCCCCTTCACAGTAGTTATTAACCCCAGCAGTCCCCCCTTCACTGAAGGGGGACTGCTGAGTTTAATAAATACTGTGAAGACTGCTGAAAGGGGTTAACTACTGTGAAGGGGCTTCACAGTAGTTATTAACCCCCTTTTTCAGCAGTCCCCCATTCACAGTATTTATTAACCCCTTTCAGTCCCCTCTTCAGTGTAGCTAATTATTCCCCCCTTTGCTCCCACAGTAGTTATAATTAACCCCTTTCAGCAGCGCCAGCCCAGTAGCCATTCACATATGGTCTTTCCCCCCTTTCAAGTTTCACAATCACCAGCCTTCACCTTTTTATTATCATTATCACTTACAGGAGCCGGGAGGATCAGCTGTGAGGGAGGCGGTACTTACATCTACAAGCGCTCGCCAAGAGGAGGCAGGAGGCAGGCCGGGAGGACAGGCGCTGGCAGCGTGAGTCATACAACATGCGCCCACGCCGCCTGCTTCATTCATAAAGTGGGCGGCGCAGGCGCATGACGTATGACTCACGCTGCCAGCGCCTGTCCTCCCGGCCTGCCTCCTCCCTCCTCTCGGCGAGTGCTTGTAGATGTAAGTACCGCCTCCCTCACAGCTGATCCTCCCGGCTCCTGTATCGGGTGTAAGTGATAATGATAATAAAAAGGTGAAGGCTGGCGGCCGGCGGCCGGCGGCCGGCGGCGGCTACGCGGGCCACATGACAAGCCTTGTGTTTGACACCCGTGCATTAGGAGGTTCTGACAGTTCATAAGGCAAGGGGGGCTATGGTGGCACTGGTATACTATTATGCCAGCACCACCATAGCCCCCCCCCCCCCCCCCCATGAGCTGTGTTTGTGTGCTGCTTATAGTGGAAAGTGCCCTAAGACAATGAATGGGGACAATCAAAAGCAGGTTTTTTCCCGGTATTGAGACCCTATGACGGATCTTAATACCGGAAAATAGAAACGCAAGTGTGAAAGTAGCTCCTAATGTCTACACGGCTGCAACTGCTGGGGGTATGGCAGGGGAGAAGCCAGGGCAGGTGGTGGGATGGGCCAGTGGACAGAGTTAGTGGGGCCCCATTAAGATTCTTGGTATGGGGCCCAATGATTTCTATGTACGCCCCTGCAGATCCCCCATACCTGTGCCATCCACAAATCCTCCATAATTGTGTCATCCACAGATCCCCATAACAGTGTGTCATATACAGGTGGCTGAAACTGGCTGACCTGTTATATGTGCGCTTGGCAGCTGAAGACATCTGTGTTGGTCATATGTGCCCGCATTGCTGAGAAAAATGATGTTTTAATTTATGCAAATGAACATCTAGGAGTAATGGGGCAGTGTCTTTACACCTAGAGACTCCAGTTTCTTTGCAAGTGCCGCTCCCTGTCTACTTTGACAGGGACTGGCAGTGAAAATTGCATCACAAGTGGCCATGTCAAAGTGCAGAGGGCACAGCAGTTACAGAGAGAGCGGAGCCTCTAGGAGTAATCGCAATGCCCCCCGCTTGCATATAATAAAACATAATTTTTCGCAGCAATGCGGGCACATATGAACATAATAATTCTCAAGAGGGACCAATACCTGCGTACAGGTACATCACCTACAAAATATTCTAAAGCCTAAATGTCTCATCATAACCTAACTTGGCCCAGGTAGTAAGTCAATTAAAACTTCACTTTTATTTGTGTAATTAAAATGGCTGTGAGCCAACACACAGTTTAGAAACTTTGTTTGCCACTCCTTTGTGTACATGGATGTCTACTGATTAGGTGGTGGAGATGTGCACAATTTCCTCTCACTCCTTAAAGGGAACTTGTCATCAACTTTATGCTGACCGTACTGAGGGCAGCATAAATTAGTGACAGAAATGCTGATTTCAGCGGTGTGTCACTCATGAGCTAATAGTAAGTGGTTGCCAAGAACCAGTATCGTGATCATTGCAGCCCAGGCCTAGAAAAGAGTCAAATCTACCTGAGAAGAGTCCTGGTTATTCATAATCTCCTGCTCTCACCACCTGCTGATGATTGGCAGTTCTCTCCTAGACAGAAAGGTAGAAGACTGTGAATCATCAGCAGGTGGGCAGGGGGAGCAGGAATTCATGAATAACCAGGACTTTTCTCAGGTGGCCATGACTCTTTTCAAGGCCTGGGCTCCAATGATTATGATGCTGGTTCTTGGCAACCACTTACTTTTAGCTGATTAGTGACACACCACTGATATCAGCATTTCTGTCACTACTAGTTGATGACAGGTTCCCTTTAACACCCAGCATTTAATTACCAATGAGTCAGTTTATTTCACTGACCACCAGCTTAGTAATGCTGCAGAAAAAGGTATGTATTTTGACACTTTATCAGTAGCTGTCAGACCTGTGATTGAACGTGGCTTCATCAGGGGTTGGATAAGGGCACACAGACCCAGCCACGTATATAGGGCATGTGAATGTCAGTAAATCAATTGACGTTTAATCACAGGTCTGACAGCTACTGATAAAGTGTCAGATAAAAATACATACCTTTTTCTGCAGCATTACTAATAGTGCTGGCGAATAGTTCCCGGCAAACATCGCTTGTTCGCATTCGCCGCGGCGGGCGCACATACGCGATGTTCAGTTCGCCACCTTTACATCATCATTGAGTAAACTTTGACCCTGTACCTCACAGTCAGCAGACACATTCCAGCCAATCAGCAGCAGACCCTCCCTCCCAGACCCTCCCACCTCCTGGACAGCATCCATTTTAGATTCATTCGGAAGCTGCATTCTCAGTGAGAGGAGGGACAGTGCTGCTGCTGCTGCTGATTCAACAGGGAAAGCGTTAGCTAGGGTATTGTTCTGTGTCCACAGACTCATCTGCTGTAAGGACAGCACCTTTTCAGGGCTGGTACATCAGTCAGCTTTTTTTTTAAATATATATATATATATATATATATATATGTATTGCAGTTGCCTGGCTGCCCGTGTGTGAGAGGCTGCAGGCTCAGTCATAGACAGCACTGTGTGCACAGTGCACACCATTCATACAGGGTGTGACAGAAAATACCTCGCAGATAAAAAAAAATTATATTTAATATAATCACATTTGCAAGCCCGTGTGTGTCAGGCCCACACAGAATGTATTGTGGCCACTGGCTAGTGGCTAGGCTCCACTCATACTGTTACAGGGTGTCACTCACTCAAATACCTTGCAAATAAAAAAAAGATCTATTTAATATTTTTCACATTTTCAAGCCCGTGTGTTTCAGGCCCACACAGACTGTACTGTGCCCACTGTGCACACTGCCCAGTGTTCAGAGGCCACGTACACTGAACCCCAAAAATTCAGAGAAAATAGTTGACTGGCTTACACAGGACACCCAATCTTCAACAGCTTCCACTAAGAACCTTGACGCACCATCCTGCTCCAGCTCAGCTTTGGTCACCTGCTCTCAAGTTACCACTCTCCTGCCCGCCGCCACCACCACCACTACCAACACAGCCGCTTCACTTTCATCCACCATCAGTTGGATGAAATTAGTGATGCACAACCATTGGATGTAGATAACAGGGATATGTCTCAGTCAGGCATCATTACACACATGGACGTACAGTGTGATGATGATGATGTACCCGCTGCTGCTTCCTTTGCTGAGGTGTCAGATACAAGTGAAGTGGTTAATGAAGACGATGTGTCCGTGGATGCCAAGTGGGTGCCTGCTCGAAGAGAAGAAGAAGAGGGGGAAAGTTCAGAAGGGGAGACAGAGAGAAGGAGGAGACGAGTTGGAAGCAGGGGGAGGTCGTCGCAAGGAGCTAGTGGCACAGTCAGACAGCATGTATCGGCACCCGGGGTCAGCCAGACAGCACGCCAATCAACGCATGCTGTTGCCACCACAAGACTGCCATTATTGCAAAGCTCAGCAGTGTGGCATTTTTTTAGTGTGTGTCTGCCTCTGACAACAGCGATGCCATTTGCAACCTGTGCCAAAAGAAACTGAGTCGTGGGAAATCCAACACCCACCTAGGTACAACTGCTTTGCGAAGGCACATGATCGCACATCACAAACGCCTATGGGATCAACACATGATGACGAGTAGAAGCAGCACACAAGCTCAAAGCCACCATCCTCCTCCTGGTCCAGCATCTTCAGCCACGTCAACCACTGCTGTCCTCCTTACCCCCTCTCAACCACCCGCCACTCTGCCTCTCACCTTCAGCAGTTCCATCTGATCTGCCCACAGTCAGGTGTCTGTAAAGGAAATGTTTGAGCGTAAGAAGCCAATGTCACAGTCACCCCCTTGCTCGGCATCTGACAGCTGGCTTGACGAAACGCTTAGCCCGCCAACTTTTACCATACCAACTGGTGGAGTCTGAGGCCTTCCAAAAATTTGTCGCTATTGGGACACCACAGTGGAAGGTACCCGGACAAATTTTTTTTCTTCAAAAAAGGCAATCCCAAACCTCTACTCAGTGATTGAAAAGGAAGTCATGGCATCTCTGGCATACAGTGTTGGGGCAAGGGTCCATCTGACCACTGATACCTGGTCTGCAAAGCACGGTCAGGGCAGGTATATCACCTACACTGCGCATTGGGTCAACCTGCTGACGGCTGCCAAGCATGGAATGCGTGGCTCTGCAGTGGAGTTGGTGACACTGCCACGACTTGCAGGCAGGCCTACTGCCACCTCCTCTACTCCTCCTACTCCATCCTCTTCCATAACCTCCTCGGCTAAGTCCTCTTCTGCTGCGGCGTCTGGCTGCACATCAACTGAATCCCCCCAGCTCCCCAGGGGCTATTCCACATCCCGGATACGACAGTGTCACGCTGTCTTGGGGTTGACTTGCCTAAAAGCAGAGACCCACACCGGACCAGCACTCCTGTTCGCCCTGAACGCACAGGTGGATCAGTGGCTGACCCCGCACCAACTGGAGATCGGCAAAGTGGTGTGTGACAGTGGAAGCAATTTGTTGGCGGCTTTGAATTTGGGCAAGTTGTCACATGTGCCGTGCATGGCACATGTGTTGAATCTCATCCTGCAATGCTTTGTGTCTAAGTACCCAGGCTTACAGGATGTCCTCAAGCAGGCCAGGAAGGTGTGTGGCCATTTCAGGCATTCCTACATGGCCATGGCACACTTTTTATACATTCAGCGCCGAAACAACATGCCAGTGAGGCGCTTGATTTGCGAAAGCCTGACACGTTAGAATTCAACACTCCTAATGTTCGACCGCCTGTTCCAACAAGAAAAAGCTGTCAACGAGTATTTGTATGACCGGGGTGCTAGGACAGCCTCTGCGAAGCTCTGAATATTTTTTCCACGTTACTGGACGCTCATGCGCAATGCCTGTAGGCTCATGCGTCCTTTTGAGGAGGTGATAAACCTAGTCAGTCGCACCAAAGGCATCATCGCTTGCCAGACCTGCGGCAACGCTGCAAGAGGAGTATGAGGAAGAGGAGTCAGAGGAGGAATGTGGCTTTGAGGAGGACGAAGACCAACCACAGCAGGCATCCCACCAGGGTGCTCGTTGTTGTCTCCTATCTGGGACCCGTGGTGTTGTACATGGCTAGGGGGAAGAACAGACCGTCAATGACATCAGTGAGGACGAGGAACGGGAAATGAGTAGCTCGGCATCCAACCTTGTGCAAATGGGGTCTTTCATGCTGTCATATCTGTTGAGGGACCCTCGTATAAAAAGGATGAAGGAGAACGACCTGTACTGGGTGGCCACGCTACTAGACCCCCGGTATAAGCAGAAAGTTGCGGAAATGTTACCAAATTACATACAGTCAGAAAGGATGCAGCAGTTCAAAACAAAACAAAAAAATATGCTTTACACAGCTTATAAGGGGGATGTCACAGCACAACGGCAATCTAACTGGGGAAGAGGTGAAAGTAATCCTCCTCCTACCACGACCACGGCGGCAAGGACAGAACGCTTTACAGATGTGTTGTTGATGGAGGACATGCAGTGCTTATTCAGTCCTACGCATCGCCACAGCCCTTCGGGGTCCACCCTCAGAGAACGACTCGACCGACAGGTAACAGACTACTTCGCAGATATCGACACTCTGAGGAGCGATGAACCCCTTGACTACTGGGTGTGCAGGCTTGACCTGTGGCCTGAGCTATCCCAGTTTGCGATAGAACTTCTGGCCTGCCCTACTTCAAGTGTCCTGTCAGAAAGGACCTTCAGTGCAGTAGGAGGCATTGTCACTGACAAGAAAAGTCGCCTTGGTCAAAAAAGTGTTGATTAACTCACCTTTATTAAGATGAATGAGGCATGGATCCCGAAGGGACTGACAGTGGGGGATACGTTTGACTAACAAAAGGCCTGATGACATGCTTTGGCTTCAAAATGGTCCCCACGCTGCTGTATTTAATGTCTGCATACCGGATGACTTGCGTGAATTCTCCGCCACCAACTAGGGTTCAAGCCGCAATGTTTTAGTCACCTTTCTGCCTTGAAAACATAAATTTTTCCGGCCACTGCTACGATACCTAATTTTTCAGGCATGTGTACATGCCAAATTTTTCTGGCCTCTAGTGCTGCACTGTGGCTGCAAAAACAAAACAAAAAAAAGGCACATACATGTGTCAATTCCCCTTCATGATCGGTACCTTGTTGTGGTGAAGGGGCTTGCGTATCACAATGAAGCGATCATTCCCTCTATGAGTGTGTTGGCAATGTTGCCACACCCCAGATAAGGCCGTTGCTTCATTATGATCAGACTAAAAGCGATCGGCTGGATAATTTTTCATAGAAAAAACATAATTTGTATTTTCTTTTTTTTTAAGTTGTATGGGTGGGTTTTTAATACATAAAATAAAAAAATCATAATAAAGTCTCTTAATAGTTTATTAGAAATAATGCAGACAATTAAAAAAATCCCCATCAATTCCAATACAAAGCAAGTACAGAGCTCAGAACAAAATTATTTCAGGATGTCGTTAATTCGACAATGATTAATCAATTCGACACACGTCCCCAGATAGGGGACGTAACAGGGATTAAACTGATAGGAATAGTACTAGTTAAGACACCACTGATATAGGGTGTCACAGCACATTGCTCCGTGCACGCGCAGTGCCCCAACTTGGGAGTAAGAGGACCGACTAAGCTGCTTTTTCCATCTCCCGGTTCCTAAAATCAATTCAGTTTGGTGTATCAGAGTTTGGTCTGTCACTGTGAAGGCAGTCGAAGGTACCCGGCCTAATTTTTTTTTCACAAAAGGCAATCCCTGATATGGGACATAACAGAGATTAAACTGATGAGAAGAGAACTAGGTGAGGAAGCCAGCGTTTTTCTTAACCATCTCCCCGTTTGAAAAATCAATTTAATAAATGGACCCCAGATTGGGGACGTCACGTAACAGGGATTAAACTGATGAGAATAGTACTACAGAAAATACCACTCATATCGGGTGTGACAGTAAATTGCACGGCGCAGACTCAGTGACCGTGGCGTGGATTCAAACAAAGGGGAGGGAGCCAGCGTTTTTTTAACCATCTCCCTGTTCGAAAAATCTATTCAATTCACCTTTCGAGGACCCTTGGTGTTGTACGTGGCTGGGTGGAGGAAGAAACCTTCAATGACATCAACGGGACATGGCTAGTTTACGTAATCCTTACACTACCTGATCGATACAACATCATACCTGATCGTATACACAAACTGGATGTTTTAAACCACGTTGTTCAAAAAAAATTAGGATTGTTAGGTGATTTATGCCCTTTATGGATTAAAATCCAACTCTGCGTCAACTATGTAATTTTCCATAGGAGTTTTGCCATGTATCCCCCTCCGGCATGCCACAGTCCAGGTGTTAGTCCCCTTGAAACAACTTTTCCATCACTACTGTGGCTAGAAAGAGTCCCTGTGGGTTTTAAAAATTCGCCTGCCTATTGAAGTCTATGGCGGTTCGCCCAGTTCGCCGTTTGCGAACTTTTGCAGAAATTCGCGTTCACCGTTCGTGAACGGAAAATGTTATGTTCGCGACATCTCTAGTTACTAAGCTGGTGGTCAGTGAAATAAACTAAATGCTGGGTATATCTGTAAATAATAAATCAAGGCAACTGGACGTACTGTAGATTTCTTGAAAACGTTTCACTCGTTCTTCCAACGAGCTTTCTCAATTCTGACTAACTGGGAAGTCTTTATCACCTACTGACTCCAATTAGGATAATGGAATCAACACCTTTGACCCCATGCTGAGCATAATGACCTCTGACCCCATGTTGGGTATAATTACTAGATGTTGATTCAGTTACATATTTATTCCCAGAGAATTCTTGTACAGTCACTCAGAATTGAGAAAGTTTGTTGGAAGAACGAGTGAAACGTTTTCAAGAAATCTACAGTACGTCCAGTTGCCTTGATTTATTCTTTACAGATATACCATGACCTGGATAAATGAGAACGTTCACAGACATAAATGCTGGGTGTTAAGAAGTGAGAGGAGATTGTGCACATCTCCACCACCCGTTCAGAAAACATCCGTGTACACAAAGGAGTGGCAAACAAAGATTTTAACCTATGTGTTGGCTCACAGCCATTTTAATTACACAAATAAAAGTGAAGTTTTATTTGATTTACTACCTGGGTCAAGGTAGGTTATTATGCCTTTAGCTGCCAAGCGCACATGCAACAGGTCAGCCCTTTAATTGTGCAAGTGTATGATGGAGTCCTGAGGGATAGCTGAAGGCCTAGGGAAAATTTTACAGTCAGATATCTAAAAAATGTGGACTTTATTCGGGGGAGTAAGCCAACACTAAAGTGCCTAGGGCACCGTAAAATCTAAATATGGCCCTGGCTCCACAGCAGCAGCACAATGTAATGTCAGACATCACACTGCTACTGTGAAGGGGGGACAATATCTGGGCATAACTACTGGGAAGGGGGCACATATCTGGCATAGCTACTGTAAAGGAGATCACATATCTGGATATATCTACTGTGAAGGGGGTACATATCTTGACATAATTACTGGGAAGGGGGCACATATCTGGCCATAACTACTGTGAAGGGCATCACATATCTGGGCATAGCTACTGTGAAGGGGGCACATATTTGGGCATACCTACTGTGAAGCGGCACATATTTGGGCATACCTACTGTGAAGGGGGCACATATCTGGGCACCCCTATTGTGAATGGGGAACATATCTAGGCTTAACTACTGTAAAGGGGGCACATATCTGGGAATACCTACTGTGAAGGGAGAACATATCAAGGCATACATACTGTGAAGGGGGTACATATCTAGGCATAACTACTGTGAAGGGGGCACATATTTGGGCATACCTACTAAGAAGGGGGCACATATCTGGGCATAAGTGCTGGAAAGTGGGCATCCCTGGGCATAACTACTGTGAAGGGGCACAGTGTGGGCATTACTACTATGTGCAGATACAAAGGGGGGATAATTACTATGTGTGAGCATTAAGGTGACTAGGTGTGTATAGGTATGCTTTGGGCAGAGTTAGAGGCGTGACCTAGTTTGAAAAAAAATATATATATATACATATTATTGTAGAAACTCCAAAAAAGTTACCCCATTTTAGAAACTACACATCTCAAGGTATTCAAAAGTGATTTTACAAACTTTGTTAACCCTTTAGGTGATCCACAAGAATTAATGGAAAATGGATATGAAATTTCAGAATTTAACTTTTTGGGCAGATTTTCCATTTTAATCACTTTTTTCCAGTAATAAAGCAAGGGTTAACAGCCAAACACAACTCTATTTATTACCCTGATTCTGTAGTTTACAGAAACACCCCATATGTGGTCATAAACTGCTGTATGGGCACACAGGCAAGGCGCAGAAGGAAAATAAACGCTTTATGGTTTTTGGGAGGCATATTTCACTGGAATAATTTTAAGCTGCCATGTCACATTTGAAGCCCCCCTGATGCACCCCTAGAGTAGAAACTCCAAAAAGTAACCCCATTTTAGAAACTACACATCTCAAAGTATTCAAAACTGATTTTATAAACTTTGTTAACACTTTAGGTGTTCCACAAGAATTTATATAATAAGGAGATGAAATTTCAGAATTTCACTTTTTTGGGCTGATTTTCCATTTTAATCCATTTTTTCCAGTAACAAAGCAAAGGTTAACAGCCAAACACAACTAAATATTTTTTACCCTGATTCTGTAGTTTATAGAAACACCCCATATGTGGTTGTAAACTGCTGTATGGCCACACGGCAGGGCGCAGAAGGAAAGGAATGCCATATGGTTTTTGGAAAGCAGATTTCACTGGAATAATTTTAAGCTGCCATGTCACATTTGAAGATCCCCTGAGGCACCCCTAGAGTAGAAACTCCCCAAGAAATTACCCCATTTTGCAAACCACAGGATAAGGTGGCAGTTTTGTTGGTACTATTTTAGGGTACATATGATTTTTGGTTGTACTTTATTACACTTTTATAGTGTCTCATTATTCTGAAAGCCATAGTTTTTATTTTTTTATTTTGGGCAACTGTCTTATGTAGGGGCTAATTTTTTTTAGTATGAGGATGACAGTTTGATTGGTACTATTTTAGGGTGCATATGACTTTTTGATCGCTTGGTATTACACTCTTTGTGATGTAAGGTGACAAAAAATGGCTTTTTTTGACACCCATTTTTTTTTTTTACAGTCATATACCCCTCCTTCCCCTGTTTGTTATATGTGCCAGGATTGGTAATGGGACTACTAAACCCCAATCCTGGTGTGTTTTCCAGGAGTTTCATGGGATTATAATACCCTCCTCCTGTGACATTGCCAAAATCGCGTGGAGAAGCTGATACCTCCCCCTTCTGTGCCTTTGCCTAAGGTATGGTGCCTCCACCTTACAGCCTTTTAGCTACCCATAGTCACCATAGTGATCGTGCTATAACCCTTATATTTTGACTTTGGTGCAGGGAAGGGAAATATTATATATATATATATATGTACCAAATATTAACACTGATTTTCTCAGGTGTTCAAATACTTATGTTCAGCAGTGCAAGACAAATACATTCTTTAAAAATCTGTCTCTCAGGGTGGGAATGCACCTACAATGTGAATTTCAGACCCCTCTATGATTTCTAAGTGGGAGAACTTGCAAAACCGCAGGGTGTTCAAATACTTCTGTTCCTCACTGT
Organism: Bufo gargarizans; assembly: GCF_014858855.1. Taxonomy (NCBI): domain Eukaryota; kingdom Metazoa; phylum Chordata; class Amphibia; order Anura; family Bufonidae; genus Bufo; species Bufo gargarizans. The sequence continues at coordinate 61,645,009 of NC_058082.1, forward strand.
ATATCAATCCACTCAACTCCTCCTGCTCTATTACATGGTGCAGCTCACATTCTATTTTGTGGTGACAGGTTCCCTTTAAGAAGGATAATATGTAGAAGGTATGGATCAAATCATAGTAAACTTAGTTGAAGTAGAAATTAGATTGGACAGCTGAGGGTGCTGGTGAAAATGAATAATATAATTATCATTTGTAATAAAAAAAAAGCATAGAATTTAAAATAACTAGTGATAATAGTCCAGAAAGCAAGGCGCAACAGGAACGGTAAATTAAAAAAACACAAAAAAAAATACAGCAGTTTCTAATCTTAACCATCCTTATTTACCTCTTCCTGCCCGTATCCACAGTATATTCCATATATATATATATATATATATATATATATATATATATATATATATATATACCATGGCCACCTCTGGGATCTGCACATACCTGGAGTACAGGATCCTGTCTTGCATAAGCAAGAATAGAGAGATGTCCGTAGTTATTTTTGGTACTCCCATAAAAGTGAATGGAGAGAGCCACGCATGAGCAGACACCTATAAATAAATAAAATGATATGCAAACTAAAATAAAATAATTTGTATAAAAGTCGCCACTGTGTATGTAGATTTGTTCTTCTGCATCGCTGATGAACCATGCGAAGTGGGTTAATTTCACGGACTCCAGCCTCTTAGTGTAGAAAGGGATGGTAACAGCTCTTTTCCTGCAGCCCCAACACAGAACTCCAACAAAAAAGATCTCCACCACGGATATTCCTTCTGCGGATTAAAAGGTTTCGGGGCACATAGTGAAGCTCCACCAGTTAACGCAGGGATGGCCAACCTGCGGCTCTCCAGCTGTTGCAAAACTACAAATCCCAGCATGCCCAGTCTTAGTACAGCTATCAGCCTACAGCAGGGCATGGTGGGAGTTGTAGTTTTACAACAGCTGGAGAGCCACAGGTTGGCCAGCCCTGAGTTAACGTGTTAATTTTTATTTTATTATAATCACAAGGGGAATAATATAACAGGCATCGAATACAAATGTCTGCAAAAGTCTGCAACACCACTGTATTTGTATTCGAAGCCTGTTGTATTATTCCCCTTGTGAGTATAATAAAAGAAAAATTGACACGTTAACTTGTGGTGGAGATCTTCTTTTCTGTTGGAGTTCTGTGTTGGGGCTGCAGGAAAAGAGCTGTTACCATCCCTTTCTACACTTAGAGGCAGCAAGAGCAGACACCTGTCTATTCACAGGGGCTGTGAGACAGGATCTTTCCTCGAGAGAAAGGTCCGGGTCCCAAAGGTGGGACTGACACTTATTGGACATTTATGGCATATCCCTATGGATAAGCTATACATGTCCAGATAGGAATACTCCTTTAAAGGGGTTATCCAATGGCTAATGTAAAAAATGAAAATCATGACAATCTCTTTCCAACAAAGCTAGAACCAGCCCTGTACCTCACATGGATCCAGAGATCCTCCACATTCATTGCTCTGCTAGATTTATATCAAGATGGCAGCTCAAGGGGAGGGTCTTCTCTACTGCAGCTCAGGGGGCGTGTCCATCATCTACCTATCCCAGCTCAGGAGGAGCTTGGAAGGATGAAACTGAGCATGTGCGACCTTTTCAGTGATTAGGACATATAAATAAGAGAAAGAACAAACAATAGGTGGCGCTATACAGATAAATTTTTAATTCAGATCCAGTTGCAGGTTTAAAAACTAGTATATTTTTCATGGGAAAACCCTCTTTAAGTTGTTCTTGTCTACTACTAGTTCAGTTCTGTTTGGCAGGGCTTGCCGATTCACCTTTGGAATCTGGAATGTAACTTTTTGGATAATTCTATCAAGACTTCTCCACTAGTAGAACTATATTATGTACTTTTATTTACTACGTTTTGAGCTGACACTAATCATTGTTCATTCTTTTCAGGGCCCCCAGTGCTGCTCAGACCTGGCCATATCCTTCCACTATATTGATGCAGAACTCATGCACACGTTGGAGTATTTTACTTACCACTTGAGAGCGTATGGATAGTCACTATAGATATCATCCACAGTTTTCGAATCTTACCAAGCACCTGATGTTAGCAAGCATCAACAAGAAAAGGCAGCAATCAACATGGAAACCTCATACACACGTGTCAGCTCCTGTACACGAAGTTTGGTCTAAAGTTTCAAATTCAACTCTAAAAACGTCACAGGATCTGCTCTAGAAACTGTCATTACTTCAATTATAACCCAGTATTTTTGTGTGATGATTTTTTAAGACAGTAGGAAAATGGGGGGTCATTTATCAAACTGGTGTAAAGTAGAACTGGCTTAGCTGCCCATAGCAACAAATCAGATTCCACCTTTCATTTTGGACAGCCCCTTTGGAAAATGAAAGGAGGAATCTGATTGGTTGCTATGGCCAACTAAGCTAGTTCTACTTTACACCAGTTTGATAAATGACCCCCATGCAGTGTTGCCAACCAGATTTTTTTTCTTTTTTCTGGACAACTTATCCTAAAATCACGGACAGACAATATTTATACATGGACAGTTGGGAATACTATAATGATATGAATGATAAAGATTCGAAGTAATCCTATATAGTCCTATAGCTCAGTATACTGATAAGAGCTCATTACCAGCATTTACTGTGAGCTGTAAAATAATGAGAATTACCACCAAAATAATCTAGCCAAGTACCACCAGCCTCAACAAAATTACGAGCACAGGAAAAAATTCACCTATTTTTACAGACTGTCCAGAAATTTCTGGACGGTTGGCAACCTTGCCCCCATGATCTTCATGCGACTGACCTTATAAACCAAACAGATTGTCTACCTCCAAAGTAAACACCTAGAGACCAGGAGTCACTTGACGCAATCATTTAACGAAAGCAGTCTCCTTGTTATTTCTGCACTAAAATATATACTTTTTTTGCATCCTCCATGCTGACCACTAAACCCAACGGAGGCTTCTAACAGTGCTACCTACATCTTTGGACCACCCTCCTACCTCATTTGTGGATGCATGTGGGCAAATTTAGGTTTTTGAAAAAGGGCAGTGAGCCTGATTTACTAATTCCATAAAGTTGGGCACATTCAAGGGCCTGTTAGAGCGATTATTGCTTAAATTTGTGTATAACCGTTGAAATTAGAACAATGATCGTTGTGTTTAATAGTGTTCAGAGATTCAAATGGGTTGTCTCACCTGGAACATTGATGGCTAGGATGTGCCGCCAATGTCAGATAGGTGAGGGTCTCACCTCTGGGACCCACATCTTTCTCCAGAACAAAGCTCCCAAAGAGAATGAGAGTACACCTCCCATGCATGGCCGCCTTCCATTAATTTCTATGGGAGTGCTGGGGGAGTTGCTGTTACACCTAGAGGCTCTGCTCTCTCTGCAATTGCCATGTCCTCTCCACTTGACAGGGCCAGGCAGTGAAAATATCCTAACAACTAGCCTTGTCAATCAAAGTGGAGAGGGTGCGCCTTGTAACACATGAGCAGTCTATGGTGGCTGCGCACGGTGCGGATTTACACACCGATTTTCTTGCGGAAAAACTGCAATGTGATACAGTACGAGCAAAGTGTACGAGATTAACAAATCTCATGTACACTTTGCTATTTTTCTTAGATGCGGACATTGACCTACTGTGGGAACTTTGAAGTCTGCAGCATGTCAATTGTTGCTGCCTTATTCTTGTGCAGAATTCACTCTTTTCAATGGAAGGGTGAGATCTGCAGAAAATATGCATGAAATCCACACCAAAAACCACATAAAAATCACACAAAAACCGCACCAAAAACTATATAAATACTGCAGATTTATGTGGTTTTTGTGTAGTTTGGTGTGGATTTCATGCAGATTTCTGCACATAAAACTGCACCATATAACTGCAGATATGTCGGTTTCTGGCATAAAAGGTGGCAGAGTTTTCAGTGCAGGGGCATGGACTGCCAGAGATAGCTCCTAATTTACGACATAAATTAGGTGCATCCTCCAGGCAGCACAGGGAATATCATAGACCGGCATAAAATGTCATTCTATAATAAATTCCCCCTTGGTCTACCGTAGAGAAATTGAAGTACTGGTGGCCTTAGTTTCCACATTTTCACAAGGATACAGAAAAGCTCACTGTAGAAAAGTGCAATAAACAGTTTGACACTTTATTTTATAAATCTTATATTACATCATTTTCATATTTGCAAAATAAACCTGGCAATAAAACACACACAATTTTTTTTGTATTTTTGTTTTTGTCCAGTTCATGGAGATTTGTAGCAGGAAATGCAATCTCCTGATAATTCAAAACTGCCTGTTCACCTTTCATTAAAGGAATGGGGTGTATTTGTTTCCAGACTATTACTATCCACATAACAGCAACACAAGCCAAGTAGGAGCATTAGTCTTATGTATAAAAACCAAGCGGGGTGCAGCTGTTGGGGTGCAGAGGTTCTAGTCATACATGGACCTTAGAACCAGAGATGGATATGGCACATGGTAATGTTGGGAGCTCTGTTACAAAATTTGTGCAGGGGCCCAAGTTACGCTTCTGATTAAAAATGAGGATGTTGCCTATAGTGGGTATCTGAATGAATATTGCAGAAAAAATATAATGTACAATTATTACCTTAGTTTTCTTACAAGCACAAATCCTTAACAGTAAGGTTTATAGTCACTGCAATTTTTATTGCGCCAAACTTTTAAAATTGTGTTTTTGAATAAAATCTACTCTAGGGTTGGGACTACAGCTCCCATGCAGTCATATTCCCTTCTATCTGTCCCTCTCATTTTTTTTCTAACTTCATTTGTTAAGTTTACAATAAATACGCTAATAGATGACAACTTGACAGCAAGATCAGACTTCAGAAAGTTTGTTTGTAGTCTGTTAAGGCCTGATTATTGTTTTCCGGTATTGAAATCTGCCAGAGGATCTCAGAACCGGAACAAAACATTTTTCCGTTTAGTCCTCATGCATTCTGAATGGAAAGAGATCCGTTCAGAATGTCTTCCGTTCCGGCAGCATTCCGTTTTGTGACCGGACAGAAACCGGCTGCAAGCTGTGGTTTTGTGTCCGATCATAGAAATGGAACAAACCGGATTTATCACTGAAAACAATGTAAGTCAATGGTGACGGGGCAGGTTTTTTTTTAGGATCCTAAAAAACTGGATCCATCACCCATTGACTTTCAATGTATTTAGTGACGGATCCGGTTTGTTCCGTTTTGATTTCACACAACCGTATCCTAACGGAACGGCTGCATCCTGATGTGCAAAATCAAAACGGATCCGTTTACAGTAATTCCTGTTTTGAGATCCTCTGCTGGATCTTAATACCGGAATTAAGAACGCAAGTGTGAAACAGGCCTTTATGGAAACATATGTGTCTGTGCAGGAGCTGCAGACAATAAATGTTAAGAGATTTTTAAATAAGATTATTTGCTATTTTTTATTGTAATTTTTTTGGGGGGGTTTTCATGTTCATGCATTGGAGCAGTGAAAATGTCTACTTACGTGTATCATATCTTTATGGGGTTGCCCTGAAATGATTACTTTTTGTCTAATGCCTGCAGCCTGCCTCCTGAAACAGAAAATTGATACTTAGTTGCTCCCTGCCTCTCCGCTGCGCTGCCTCTGCAGTGTCCATAGTCCAGTCCCCGGGGTGTTTACATCCAGTGCTGCATGGGCAAGGTCACAATGCAAAAAGCAACACATCCCCACTGAAGCCAGTCATTGGCAGCCAGAGTATGTGCCCATGTCCATGCAGTGGTGGATCTAAGTACTTTGGGGATCGGAACATGGGCACACCATAGGACTGACGTGGCAGGGAGCAGGTAAGTATGAATTTTCTGTTTCATCTTCCCTGACTCTCTCTTGTGAAGAAGGCTACATATATACAAATGACATGGCCGTATAACAGTACATATACCTTGCTGTTGCTGTTGTCTTGCATGTAAGAACTTCAGGTATTCAGTAACACTGAGGTAGTGGTTTTTATTACAGAAGAGGTATAATTTATAAGGTTGGCTTTCATTAAAAGGCTTGCTTCTACTGGATTACTTCCTCTCCCTATGCCCTTCCAAAGATGTGTAGAGTATGTCAAACACGATGACTCCCATTGAAAGGAATGAGTGACTATATACTAAATGCTCAGGGCAAGTTCAATACAGACATTGTTTGTAGTGACAGTCTGCTGTGACTAAGGGCTCATTCACACAAACATAAGGGCTCCGTGCCCATGCTGCGGGCTGCATACGGCGGTTCCGCAATACATGGGTTACCAGCCATGTGCATTCCGCTTCACAGATGCGGACCCTATTCACTTGAATGAGTCCGCAAATTTGGAGGTATGGAACGGAACGGAAGCACGGAACAGAAACCCACAGAAGCACTATGGAGTGCTTCTGTGGTGTTCCGTTCCGTGCTTCCGTTTCTTTTTGCGGATCAGATGGATCGTGGACCCCATTCAAGTGAATGGGTCTGCAATCCGCATGCAGCTGCCCCTCAGTCGGTGCCTGTGCGCAGTGGACCACAGCACGGGCATGGAGCCCCTATGTTTGTGTAAATAAGCCCTAATAGAGAGGAAGTCCTGGGAGAGATGAACCATCCTCACTGACATGCTAATGCCCTAACAGAAACCGCTAGGTCCATTTTGAAGCATGTCTTCAGTATTTGTAATATCCCCATGCAAAGGATATGAGTAATTTGAAAATAGGTTTAGACCCTGTAATACCGCAGACCTGAGGGTATCTGCAAATGTTTTGTTATGCTTTGTAATTTTTATGTGATGTACACCAGCAGATGGGGTACGGGTGGCATGGTTGGCAAGGACAGGATTAACAACCCTGTTCCTCTTGGTAGGAGTGGGCTGGTCCTTCTTCCTGACAGGAAGGAAGTTATAGCTAGGACTTTGAAGAGGAAATAAGTATTTCCTATTGCTCTTACTCCAAGGGTATTAAGGTCCAGTCCTGATGCAATTCTCCTGTGAGACCACTACTTCATGGAGACTACAAGAACACAAGCTACAGCTTTCCTAGAAGCTAAAGCGTGATCTAATCAGCAGAGTGACTAGCAAGCCACAGCTTTACAGACCCTGCTGAGGGTGAGGGGCTATGGTTCAGACACCCATCACCTAGATAACATCCAGGCCAGGCCAACCTAAAGCCTGCATTAAACAGTGTACATCTTGAGCCACAAGTGCCTGCTTCCATGTGTTAGCCAGATGTTCAAGGGAGAGTCATTTGCAAAATAGCTCATCAAAGGTGCCATTAACTGCCACTTTGCCCGCCACCATACCTCATCATCTGGGGACATAAATTGTGTTTTGTAACTACCACTGCTGGATGTACTACTAGTTATCTTTTCCACTGAGTAAAGAGAGGCCTTTATTCTTTTATTTCTGGCCTGGGTCTTTAAATTACCTTTCCACCACACCAAATCCGCAAGGAGCAATGGCTTGAGGAAGTACAACGTGGCACATCATCTAATCAGATTTGACCAGCTCCTCAGGGGCTTGCTGAACCCCTCCCCTGCATATTTATTGCTATTATATGCCTATTTTTGTAATTATACACCTTATTCCTTCCAGTGAGACTCAACAGGCAGTGTTGTGGTATAATCTGCAGGCAGTTTAGGTTCCTTATAACGCTGTTTCAGCACTGAGGGGTGGATTTCAAGAAGTTGGAAATCAGGCACAATCACAGCTTCTACAAATGTCACATGTACAACTGGTAAGTGAAGAAGCCATAAGAACAAATCTATATAAATGTACAACAATGCTGGCTGTTTCGGTAATTTTTTTTCCTTTGTTTTCCTTTACATTTTTTATATTATTTTTTATTTATTTTACATTTTGGTGGCATAAACAGGCAGTAATTCATGTTTGGATGGTGGACATGGGGTAAATCAACATAAAATATCACCCAAAAAACTATGTAAAATTAGTTTTACATTTGCAATAAATAAATATGCAAAAATATATAATAATCAAGAAACCTGAAAATGGTCTGGCTTTTATTAGTAAAAGAATATATGGTATTGTTCACATATTGTATTAACACTATACCTCTGCTGTCCATATTGATTCAGTCTTATGGTACATCTACACATTGATGGATATGAGGTGTGTTTCCAGTACCCGAATTAAAAAATCATAAACACACACTCCTACAAAAAAACCACAGCGTAGATTGAACTGCGTTAAAGATTTTAGAAATTTATTTTGTGGATATGCACTCTGTATTTTTTTATCCTTTGAAATGCCCCTAGGTGATACCTATGGCTGAAACATGGCAACATTTTCAGCATAAATTCTACTATAAAAATTTGGCCAGTGTGGATGTACCCTCAAAGTGAATGTCCACCAAAATTCTGCAGCAATTCATTTTCAATAGTCTTTTTAGTGGTCAGAGTTCTGTTTTTCTGATACAGAGCTCCCTATTTTGAGATTAAAAATTAGCCGTCTTCAGCTGCCACTTAGATGAAGCTAACTGCATATTTGTCAAACATTGAACTCATTAAACTTACAGTAGTTGGCATGCAAGTAGTCAGCATGTTAAACTTTGAAATCTAAGGGCCCCTTAGAGCCCTCCCTGGTAACAGAGACACAAAAAATAGTTCACAGATAGTGGAGGCATGTCAGAACTAGCTGAGATTCTGAGACTGATAAAAATACCTGCTTCTAAGCATCACAGCAGCCTCCATCTCCTCTATAGTCTCTTTCAGCCAAAATATTCCTTGTTTTAGCTTCACTATTAGATGAATTTCTCTCAGAAGCCTCACATTGCTTCTGAGAGAAATACATCTAAATGTGCACCTAAAACAAGTAATATTATGGTATGATTGTACAAAGAAGTACAGCCATTATCCAAACTTTTTTGGAAAACTCAGGTACGCTTTAAGGAGCTAGCAATGATTGGAACAAATGGTTAATTCCTGATCCTTGCCTTATACATGTCAATGAGGCCTAGGTCTAAGGGTGCTGCCACACGTTGTGGCTGTGCTGTGTTTTTGGTGCAGCAAAAAAAAACGCAACAAAAATAACGCATGCGACATACAACAACATACTGTACCTGTGTTTATGGTGTGTGTTCTTCCAGCAAAGTAAAAACACACAGCAAAACTAATTAGATTAAAGGATAACTGTAATTTTTTTTTTTTTTGCTAGTTTATTAGAGATAGGCATGCATACCTGAGTTAGTCTGTCAATGACTGCCAAAAGATCTGTAATTACCTAATAATAACAGATTTCATTAATGTCTCCTGACCCTTTCCACTGCTCCCTTAAAAGACCCTTGCTATGGCTCATGTCTCCGGCTAGGAAGACAGAGGGGCGGTCCTTCACACTGCATGCCTGCATTAGGCTTCAGAGTGAGGAGGCGTGTCTCTCAGCAATCCAATCTGATTGGCTGGCAGGAAGCTGCTGGCTACAGCAAGTTTGTATGTGACCTGAGGGAATGCAGTTTTGGCCTCAGAGAACTGGCAGAGGAGCCATCTTGAGAAGATCCTCATAATGTAGAATTCAAAGCAGCCGTAACTAAGGGGAAAACTCAAGGAAAACAGTGGTAAGTGAAGAAATTAAAGATTGCTTTATGCATAATGCTGCTGCAGCAGTAACATATGCTAAAATTGATTTAAAAAAAATAATAATATGACAGTATCCTTTAATTACAAAATAGATTTACATTATGGTAATTTAGGTCTGCTGTGTGTTTTCCCTTCACTGGATGAAAACATATCATCAAAACAGCTATGTCGTTAATAAAGGTGTCCTGCGTTTTTTTAGGAGCCTTTTTATTTTATTTTTTCACATAAAAAATGCAGCATAGTTGTGACCTGTGGCAGCACCCTAACAAAAAAAAAACACCTGCTCCAACCACTATAAAGATATTTTAAGCAGAGAATTTTGAGCCTAAAGATGGTGGTAAAATGTGGAAATTCACTCTAATTTTCTTAGGAATAATCACAATCTGCCATATATTTATTAAACCATGGCTATAACACTTTAATCTACTACTGGTTGATGTCTTCTAACAAGATCTTGACATTCTCATTTTAGATGAGATTCCATTTCTTGCCTACGGGTCAAGATTTAAAACATGGTCACTGTATAAATAGGCTGAGTAAGGTTCTGTTTTAGGCCAAATGGATATTATCATATGAGATAACCTTCAATAAAAAGACATAAGTTAAAACATAAAGTTAGTAATGCCTAACTCCAAACATTGTGTGGGGTTTAAATGCATTATACATGTATTTCAGTAAAGATTTATTTTATGAGGTATAGTCTTCTTAGGGGAATTATCTATAAATGGGATAAATCTGCTCGTGAAATGTATTCTTCCACAATCCAAATGGTCACATTTAAGTTCAAACCAGGAAGGATACAGTACTTCTGCATGTCATGTACCCCAAATGTATTATAAACAATATATCAAAACAAGAGTAAAAAAATATGAAATTGCAAATTAAACACAATGAATAGTGAATGAGCTATATCACAGGTACAGTAAATGACCAAAAATGTAAAAACACAATAACAATGTTTAATATAGTCTTCATCTCCACTTCTCAAACACATACAACTGCCTTACACAGGACATTATATACGATTTGTAAAGATTGCATTGTGAAGCTGCCATACTGCACGCAAAATGTAAAAACACCCAACCAATACCCTATAGTTCTAATAAATCAATAAATTAAACAGCTATCCCAGAAGATCACAAAAAATACCGTTAACCATGTGCACGGCAAAAACAAGTTCACAACTGTTTCTGGGTTTCAGCTGTCTACTTTTACATCTTATATCGTTTTTGTTTTTCAAAAATTTGACATAGAAACAGGTTTGCATTAAAAAACAACACTCTTTACTCATACCTTCAAGTGCTAAGCACCCAAAACTGTGTAGGCTTGAGGGCTGATTTAAAAAATATATCTGCATTTCAACTGGATGTATATCCTTGCTAATCATATCCCTATTTAGGTGATTATGTCAGTTTTGGTAGTGACACTTTTATAAAAGAAATAAAAGAACATAAACTTAGAACACATGACTAAAGAAATCTAACTAGGGTCAACTTAAAGGGGTTCTGCAGTTTGTTTTAACTGATGATCTCCCCTGGATAGATCATCAGCATCTGATCGGCGGGGGTCCGACACCTGGGACCCCCGCCGATCAGCTATTTGAGAAGGCAGCGGCTGCTCCAGCAGCGCCGCAGCCTTCTCACTTTTTACTGCTAGCCCAGTGACGTCAGGACTAGTATCAACTAGGCCTGGGCGGGGCTAAGCTCTGTTCACTTGAATGGAGCTTAGCCCCGCCCAGGCCAGTTGATACTAGTCGTGACGTCACTGGGCCAGCAGTAAACAGTGAGAAAGCCGCGGCGCTGCTGGAGCGCCACTGCCTTCCCAAATAGCTGATCGGCGGGGGTCCCAGGTGTCGGACCCCCACCGATCAGATGCTGATGATCTATCCAGAGGATAGATCATCAGTTAAAACAAACTGTAGAACCCTTTAACATAAATATAGCTACAGTTTGACTTAAAGGGGGTTGTCTCACAAAGACATATCCTTCCCAAATGCCCTATGGAAGAGCAGCTCCCGGTATGGTAGACCCAGTCATTCTATGCATGTACTAATAATATATGGCCAGACAAGACTTATCCAAATGAGAATAGATGATCAGTAGTGGTGGAAGAAGACAATGTCTATTTAAAAAGGTGTTGTATTCATGAAAAGTGTGTCTGATTTCATCCTGTTGCTTCTCTTTCTAGAAGTATTGGTGGCATACAAGTCGGCTTACTTTTGATCAGGTATGTCTTATTTCACAGCTGCATATGCTTAGAACATACTGCTGAACATAACCTTTGAATGTTCTATGATGTAAGCCTATGATGAGGTGTTACATGTTCTGTGTAGAAATATGTGCTAATGCGGGACAAATCTGAAGCAAATAAGGCTACTTTCACACTCGCGTTTTGTGTGGATCCGTCATAGATCTGCAAAAAAAGGTCAGTTACAATAATACAACCGCATGCATCTGTCATGGACAGATCTGTTTGTATTATCTGTAACATAGCCAAGATGGATCCATCATGAACTCCATTGAAAGTCAATGGAGGATGGATCCGTTTTCTATTATGCCAGATTGTGTCATAGAAAACGGATCCGTCCCCATTGACTTACAGTGTGTGCCAGGACGGATCCGTTTGGCTCAGTTTCGTCAAGCGGACAGCAAAGCGCTGCAGGAAGTGTTTTGGTGTCCGCCTCCAGAGCGGAATGGAGACTGATCGGAGGCAAACTGATGCATTCTGAGCGGATCCTTTTCCATTCAGAATGCATTAGGGCAAAACTGATCCGTTTTGGACCGCTTGTGAGAGCCCTGAACGGATCTCACAAACGAAATGCCAAAACGCTAGTGTGAAAGTAGCACAGGCAGTGGCAATTGTACAAACCCCTCTAATATGTACAGTACTACTTGTATTGACAGAAGCTCCATAAAGCAATGTGTCAATCTATGAGTAAAACCAAAATGGAAAAATTTAGAATTTGGTCAAGAATTCCTTTGTTGCTACAGTATTTCTTCCAAGATTTTTAGTTAGAACTTGTCTCTAGGATAAATACGTAACATAACAATGCTCAATGACCTTTCAAATGTGCAGGGCTACACAATAAAAGGACAGACCCTTGACACTCTCACGTCAGCCTTTTGCACATTTTCGGCACTATAAGTGTCAGCTCTATTGGTAACTTGCAGACACTATGCCTATCTAAGGGATACTGTAACCATGACTATGGTTCAGCCATCATGGTATTTACAGTATGCTCATGCAGAAGTCTACATCTGGCCTACAGACCACATGCTGTCTTCAGTATTCTTCTGTGGACTTCCATTTTGGATGGTCTGTCAAGGTGGCCATACACAGTAGATTAAGGTCAGGTGAACATGTTGATTAAGGTGGAACTGACCAACTAACCATTTAATGTACATTAGATATTCAACCGATGTTGCCCTAGATGTATAGAGGAGGACGCAGATCTTATTCACATGCTGTGGCTCTGTAGGGAGCTAAGGGTATTTTGGACAGATGTCTTTGATACCATAGATAATAGATATAATATTATTACCCCAAGGGAACTGGTGATTAGTGTATTAGGATATGTTCAGGAGCTAGGGATAGATGAGGGGTGCAAGCTAGCAATTGCTAAGACACTTTATTGTGCTAGGCGTCTGATTGAAAAACATTGGATCCAGCCCATCGGCCTGAATAAACAAGAATGGGTGGGGTCCGTCAATGCCTTGGTTGGGTTGGAAAGGGGTATATACAAAAAGAGAGGGGCTATCAAGAAATTTAGGAAACAATGGGACTGCTGGGTTACACAATATGGTCTGGCTTCACAAGATTTTATGAGGCTCTGGGTGCAAGATAATATGTCAATGTTGTGCCCGTTTTAGGGTTACATAGGTAGGTTGAGGTCAACTATAGTTATATCTACCAACATGGTGGACACTGCACAGAGGGAGGGAGGGGGGGTGTTTGCTGCTCCTTGTGCCAAGCTGGTGCGCATACGCAGCAGGTTTAATTTTTCAAATAAAAATTAATTAAAGCAAGAAATAAGAGCATAAGCTTACAGCCATGATTTCTTTGGCAAGCAGGTGGTTTTCGCTATCTGCTATGTAAAATGAAACTAATGTTTTATTGCACGTTGTAGTACCTTTACTTTATTGTACCTCGATGTTTGTATTTTTGCTGTATGATTACAGTCGCTTTGTCAATAAAAATGATCTGATTTAAAAAAAAAAAGATATTCGACCGATGTTGGTGAGAAAAGAGGATCAGGAATGTTGAATTTCAGCATGTCCAATCCTTTGTCTTCATTGGAGATGATGCACCACCAGAGAAGTGCAATTCAGTCTAAATAATGTGAGCACCTTAGGTATTGATACTTGCTACAATTTTGATGTTCTTTATGGGAGTACAATATTGGACATTAAAGAGTAACTAAACTTTTAAGCAAGTTTTTTTTTTTATGTTCCAAATTGCCTAAAAATATTCTTTTCTAATACACTTTATTTATTGATTTTGACTTTTTACTAAAGATAGACTAGCTGAGCGTAGTGGGCTCCTGCCTGTGCCTGCTTCGCTAAGCTAAGTGTCCTGCAGGCACAGGCAGGAGCCGCCTCTCCCAGCTAATCCTGGCAATTTATTTTTAGGGCATTTGGGACATTTAAAAAATACTTCATTAAAAGTTTAGTTACTGTTTACTGATATAATCCATAATTTCATTGTATAAAGCCAAAGCACATTGTCATATTAGGGGTGCATGTAATACAGCCTATAATGGGGTACCCCTGGCCTGCTATGGATCCTAACTGTACCCAGTGATGTATCTATATGGGGGTGCAGAAGTACCGTAGCAGTTGATTTCACACCCTCGTGCCTAAGGATCCCAAGTGTTATAAATGGCAAATGGCAGGTTGGGGGGGGTCTTGTTGCAGATTTTGTATTGTGGCTCAATAGCTTCAAGTTACACCTCTGACTGTACCTTTTTTTGCCTCTGATTTTATTAGGAGGCACACATTAATCCATGGCAAAATAAACGTCCTTCACATAAAGTATTTGTAGAGCCTTTATATCATGGCACATAGGGAATAAAATTATATATTCACAAGTGCATTTTCAGTGATTATCTACTGCAGGCATCCTCAAACTGCGGCCCTCCAGCTGTTGCAAAACTAAAACTCCCAGCATGCCCGAACAGCCTACAGGTATCAGCCTACAGCAGAGCATTGTGAGAGTTGTAGTTTTACAACAGCTGGAGGGCCGCAGTTTGAGGATGCCTGATCTACTGGATGGCTACAAAATATGTGGAGTCGTGTGGGTGGAAATTAGTCTTATTGTATGATCATGATTCCCTTACTATTGTGACCATCAGAGTCAGCCTAAATAATTTTCTTCTGAAAACTAGTTTAGGATATGCAAACCATAGAGTGCTCGAAAATGAAGACACTCTTCAGTTTGAAGAAGTCTCTGGTTTGACTTACATGAGCTAATCTGCGATCTTCTCTCCCGTGGAGCATTGTCTGCAAATAAGTTTCCATAACCAACTGGGTCTCTTCAAGGAGAAGTGGAAATATTTTTGAGTTTGGTCTTCATCTATGACTTTAATGTTGATACACGGTATTACATTGCATAATTTTCTTTTTGTTTCATCTATAAAAGTGCAAACCTTTAGGAGCCTAAGAATTTAGTATGTTCCTTGCTTTTTCTCCTCCGCACCTATTCGTACATTCTTAGATATAGCAGTAATCTAGGATGTATAAAAATGGCCACCTTGACCACTGAATCTGTCTGTTACACTGGTGCATTGCGCATATGTTTAGCTAGGATTGCCTGCTGTAAACATTGAAGAAAGGGGACTGTTCAGTTTTACTGTTCTTTCAGTTCTGAAAGAATTAAGGCATTGAATACTGCTATGCTGGATCACAGCAACAAGGGTGGAGGGGGGTAAGCTGAAAACATTACAATGGGGAAATATCATTGAGATGGCTGGCATTAATCCAAATGCATCTTTCAAAATATACATACACCATCAGTATATACATTGGACTCTTGCTTTTTTTTTTTGTATGACAAATTACACATTAGCATGGAAGAGCAACCAGACAAGCTTCCACTGGCAACAGTCATTGATCTAATGCCAGCTTTCTTATGCCAGTGAATGATATGGCTGGCTATACAAGGGCAGTCCGGGAATCAGTTCTTATAATGCTGGTACAACTGCTTTTTCTCCTAAGAATAGGGGTACTCATAGAACTTGTTGGCTCATTGGGGCACCCATGTTGGAGAAGGATGTCCACACACTCTTGACTTCCAGCTCTTCTAGCATAGAAGAGGGCAGTGTGACCATTAATGTCCTTGGCCTTTACGTCAATGCCATACTGTAAAAGGAATAAGATACAGTAAGTCAATGTGATGTTTTTGCGGCTAACACAATAATACTTTTTGTGTCTTAGTGAAAAATGTTAAATTATCATTGTAAGATAAAGCCTCACCCAGACAAGCAGTTGTGTGATGACCACATGTGGTAGCTCACAGCTCAAATGAAGAGTGGTACGCCTTTCTCTGTCTCCTGTGGCACTGTTGATCTGCTCCTTGTTGCTATGGGCAAGGAGAAGTAAGACACTGGCAAGGTTTTTGTCTTGAACTGCTTTGAAGAGCTGCTTCACCAATGGGATACCAGGGCTTTTTAATGGAGCTAAAAACAACCGCTGCTCGTACTTTGCTCTTATCCATGACTCTCTCTCCTCCCTAAATAATAAATAGAACCACAGAAATAAGATTGAAGACTTTAAAGAATAATCATAATTTATTCCATATTGAGTTATTTTTTCCAGTGTAGCTCATGGTACTTTCATAAAGGTAATTTGTCATCAGAAAATTACCCATTGTTTAGCCGAAATTCCTACAGTGTTTTAAACATAGTCTCATTGACCAAAAAAAATAATGCACCCAGATAAAAAATATTAAATTGCTGTAAGACTTGGCATGCAGTTATGTCAGATCAGTGATGGTCAGTTCACAGTGTTCGCCAGCGAACACATGCGGGTTGCCATCTTTTGTAAGGTAAGCCTATACCTGTGCCTGTGCCGGGAGCCGGTCTGAAATCAAATGCGGTCACCGGAAGCAGGCAGTTCCGAGAACAGCCGCCAGGGGCATTCAATGGGCTGTTGTCGGAACTGCCTGCTCCTAATGACCGCATTTGATTTCAGACCGGCTCGCGGCACAGGTAAAAGCTTACCTGTGCATCGCCGGACGGGTGAGTCTACCTTACTAAAGATGGCAGCCCGCATGTGTTCGCTGGCGAACACTGTGAACAGACAATCACTGTGTCAGATATGTAAAGGATTACAGGTGTGGTATGATTAGACTCTGTCTAGCCATAAGAAGGTGTAAAAGTGCTTCCCATTTCTTCCAGTTCAAACTTCTCACCCTCACCCATAAAGCCCTCCACAGTGCTGCACCTCCATACATCTCCATACATCTCCTTCCATTTCCGTCTACCACCTTACTCACACTCTCTTCAGTCTGCCAATGAGCTAATTAACATCCTCTATAATTTGAGCCTCTTATTCCAGTCTTCAAAAGTTTTCTCCAGCTGCACCGGCTATCTGGAATGCACTTTCCCGGAAAATCAGGTTAATTCTCAACTTCTTAAGCTTCAAAAGTGCCTTAAAAACACATCTTTTCAACCAGGCTTATAATGTTCAGTAAACTGATTCTTCCCCTAGTAACCCCCCCTCCCCCAACCCTTATTCTGTATTGAACACCTTCTTCTAACAGTAATCCCCACACCCAAACCACTAGCTCATGCAGCTTGGCCTGCACAACTCTATTTAGTAGGTGGCTGGACCGCATTGTAAAACAACCAACTTTACAGTACCTTTTGTGTCACCCCTATTCCTTCATAGATTGTAAGCTCTTGTGAGCAGGGCCCTCACTCCTAGTGTTTAACTTGTTTGATACCCTGTAATTTTGTTATGTCTGAACCCTCTGAATTGTAAAGCGGTGCAGAATATGGTGGCGCTATATAAATATTATTATTATTCCCCTGCTGCCCTATAAAAAACTCTCAGAGACTACTTATGATTAGTGTACCTTTTGGTGAGAGATTGTTGTCTGCTAGACATTCTTCTATAAAGCACTGAAAGACATTTTTCCCAGTTGACAGAGTTTGAAAGGGGATTGCATTATTGGACGGAGAGAAGCTAAATGGCTGATTTAGCTAATTGCCTGCAATCTAGGCAGTTCTGACCTAGCTGTTAGGAGGTGTTGGGAGCAGTGGTTATGTGAGGTCATTCACACAGGGGAAACAGGCCCTGGATGGTCTAGACAGACCACCACCAGAGAGGATCCTCTGGATCTGCTGACAAGCTCGAGCAGCTCCCACAGTTTCATTGTCCACCATCCAGACACAGGTGGCACCTTCTTTATACAGCCATGTCTCTGCCTAGACCATTTCCAGGCACTTAGCAAAAAAGAAACCTGGTATTACGGCGCCCATTATGTGTCCTGCCATTGACAGCCAGCCCAATAACCTTCATTTGCAGTGGTGTTGTGAATGAGAATCCTGGACTGCTACAGACTGGAACTGTATCATCTGTAGCAATTACAGTAACTTAGGTTCTGTCGGTTGGGTTCTAGTATGGAGGCCTCATGGTGAGCGCTTTAAGTCCTGTCTTTGCTGTGGAGTGACACACTGCCTCAGCTGCTGGTGTGATGATCTGGGGAGCCATCACATACAACAGTCGGCCACCCTTACTAGTGATGCGAGAGACACTAACAGCTCAGCGATATGTGCAGGACATCAAGCCGCTACATTTCATTGCCTGTTTCACCAGAGTGATGCTTGCCCACACACAGCAAGGGTTTCTCAGGAATGTCTCCACCAGGTTGCAACACTTCCTTGGCTGCCCGATCACCAGATTTATTGCCAAGTAAGCATTTAT
Source organism: Bufo gargarizans (assembly GCF_014858855.1). Lineage (NCBI taxonomy): Eukaryota > Metazoa > Chordata > Amphibia > Anura > Bufonidae > Bufo > Bufo gargarizans. The sequence goes on from NC_058082.1 coordinate 61,663,501, forward strand.
GTGACCAGCTGGGACGCCAACTTGAGCAACCTATGAGTGCGCAGGATCTACAGGCACAGCTGCAACATCTGTGGGCAAATGTGCTGCAGAATACCAAACAATACCTGTATGCCTCCATGCCCTGCCATATCTCATCTTGTATCCAGTGGCCCAACATAGTCCTATAGCCTCCTTTTAATTGTACAGTTTTACTCAATAAACTTATCTTTTTGCTCTAATTTGCTTAGATATATCATCATTACATTCTTACATTCGATTCGATTACAACTCCTTCTTGGTGCATAATTTGTTTGTCAGTGAGTGTAGTTTTAAGAACTTTTGGTGACATTAATATCCCAATTCATTATCTATATTAAAAAATACTCAGGCACATTTATTAAGACTGGCATTTTAGAATCTGCGACTTCTCCCTGCTCACGACAGGTATATAAAAGTGGGTGTGGCATGGGTGGGGAAGGGGATGGGCCGGCAGGCGCGTCTCGGTTACCATTTTCTATACCTGTTTTAGGCGTAGAAAATGGTCTAAATGCAACAAAGCTGGGAATCTGTGCTACATTTAGAAGCAGCAGTGGATCCACCGAAGTTATGAAGAGGCCTGCGCCTCTTCATAACTCTGGCAGATCCACTGCCAAGTACAGGACTTATTAAGACAAGCATCTAAAATGCTGGTCTTAATAAGTGCTCATTACACTCTTTACACCAGAAATTAGTGTAAATTATAGTTCAAATCCATGCCAGCTCATCTAGTATACATTTGAGTTTCTGGTGCATGGACAGACAAAGATATTACAAAGAGGCCTATGTTTTGTAGTAGACTAAGCACTCTACCTTGAGGAGTCAGGGTTTGGTTTAGTTCGACCCCGAGTTGTCATCTCCCAGATGCTGTTGGCCATTTCATTGCCAATAGAAGTTAGAACGAGTGTCAGCTCAAGAGGCCAATCATCCAGATCCAGGGAGCGCACACGTGACAGATGAGTACCAAGGTTCCGATGGATTCCTGAGCATTCGATGCAGATCAGGGCTCCCAGGTTTAAACTAGCCCAGGTGGGATCTAGTGGATACAGATATTTATGATGTTAGAAATGTCAAACATTGTGAAGTGTCAAGTTAATATTTGTAACATCTGTAGTTGTGTATTGAAATACTTAAAGGGGTATTCCCATCTGAGACAATGGGGGCATATCGCTAGAATATGCCCCCATTGTCTGATAGGTGCGGGTCTCACCTCTGGGACCTGCACCTACAGTACACCGAGAACGGAAGGTGGTGGCAGGAGGACCACAGGTCTCCCCGGGTCCGGCCACCTCCAAGCGTTCTCCCCATAGTACTGAATGGAAGCGCCCCACACTTGCGCGGCCACTGGTCCAATTCATTTCTATAGGGCAACGGAAATAGCCAAGCTAGTGCTCAGTTATTTTCAGCAGCCCCATAGAAAATGGAGGGTGGCTGTGCATGTGCAGTGCACCCTCTACAACTTTCGGGACTCCGTTCTCGGTGTAGATACTAGCAATGTGCTCCCATTGTCAGAGATGGGAAAACCCCTTTAATTAATTTCCACCAGTGTCCACATCAAGCCACAGCTTCAAAATTGTCTACTAATCTTGTCTACTTAATCTTTATGGCAATTAAGAACTGAAAGCCTAGTGCTGATGAACTGGTCGACATTCCAACTGAAAATATACAGAATTTGTGACAACTTGCAGACAATGTGCCCCCAATTTAAAGAGGTTGTCTCATCTCAGACATATCGCTAGTGTTGAGCGAATCAAGCTTCGGATCAGAGATTTGTTTAGACACTTCGGTTTTTATGTTGTGTCTGCGTACAGCATTAAAATGTATTGCCTTCGTGTAGGAGAAATTACTTTCAGCCAAAGTTGTGCGAGACTTCAGTGAATTAATTTGGTAATCACATCTGCATTTTTAAAAACACTTTAAAATAGCAATACGAAGTCCGGTTTGGTACCGGCTGGTACCTATAAAACAGTACAACCTCAGGATCTCAAATAGTTAAATTCCTGGGGGGCACCATGTAAGAAATTAGCCAGGGGCTCCTACTGTGCTAACAAGGTTTCAATACAAGGAGTCTTCAAGCTTAGTCTAGAATTTCTTTGCAAGCATTACATTCGGAAAAAGTGTTGTCCAAAATCAGAAAGTCTCATTAACAGTAAATAAAAAAGCCACATACTTGGAGCATTGCAGTCTACACAGAAGTTATTCCCTTTAGCATTCCGGATAGCTTGAATAGCTACAGCTTCACTTTGGCTATCCATGCGGGCCTGAAATGACATACATGTAATGTGTTCATTAGAAAGTTTCAATTTCCGCTGACATGCCCCAAACATCAGTGGGAATCTCATGGACTTGGACCCTAAGGATACTCTAGAATCTCAAAGAGATTTACATATGCCCACTGTCATAGAAAACAATTTACAGCTGTGGTGATAAAATGTTCTGAAGCTTTAAACCGTCATGAAACACAGAGATACTGACAGAAGGAAACGGGGTCGGAGTCGGGTTCCTTTAGCCCACCTGAGGAAATTATTCTCGGGGCTCAACCCCCATATGTGCAATAAAGTCTAATAGGTTTTGATTCAAAGAAATAGACCCTAGTGGCAAGTTACTGGCTCCTGGAGCTTTGGGGCCCACCATAGTATCAGAGCTTGGGCCCATTGGAGGATCCTTTGGTACTCTGGTAGGCCAGTCTGATGCAGGAATGAAAGAATCTACGTTTCATCCAATCTTTCCTGGTACTATGAGGCATTGGCATAATGCATACAGTCAGTCTTTACAGATGCATTTTACATTCTCAGCATTTCCTCAGGTACAATTATCAACAATGAATGATCACTTGGACCACTACTGACTACTAGAATTATAGTCCCACATTCCCTGTTGCTTTTTAACACACAACCATGGTAAATGGAATGGTGATCAAGCATGGATACTGATGCTCAAAGGTCTACGAAAATTATGGAAACCGGCCTGCATATGGCCTATAATTCTTAAAGGGCAACTGTAGTTTGCTTTATTTTTAATATGCTCCAGGGACAGGGATGTTAAACATTTTTGCAATATACTTGATTAGGTAAAGATGTTTCTTTGGACTACAAAACAGGGTGTAAAGAGTTTTCTCAGCAAAGCTCTAGCTGAGCCTTGCTAAGGAGAGACTGTCTTCAGTTCTAATGAGAGCTGAAGATGTCTGTGTGTAACAAGTCAGATAGGCAGGGTGATGGAGGGTGATGGTCAGTAATAGTGGACATGTACATAGTCAGGGACTGGGGTAGTGGCAAGAGGCGGCTGGAAGCCTCTGTTGCACACAGGAGTCTTCAGCGTTCAGTAGAACTGAAGACAGACTCTACTTAGAGCTTTGCTAAAAACTCTTCGCAACTTGTTTTCTAGTACAAAGAAACATCTTTCCTTAATAAAGTACATTACAAAACTGTATAACATCCCTGTCCCTGGACTATATTAAAATTAAAATGAAACAACAGTTACACTTTAGTGTAACATTTGAGACATTGGCAAAAAGTGGGATACAGATGGATGGCAGTATAACTGCGGATTCAGATTGTACAGGGTTTGGAGACTATGGAGACACATACATGTAGTCCTGCATAGGAACTGTGGATACAAAATGCTAGATTTAAAAATATATATATTAAGATTATATATAAAAATACAAATAAACATATATACAAATAAAAACTGGTTGTATATTCAGTCTTTCCTAATTAACAGATAAGAAACGCATTAATCTGTAAATTATGTAATCTTTCTATTGGTGTAAAGTTGAGAAAAAGATACTAGATGTCACAATTTTGAAGGCTTACCTTATTCTTACTGCTTTCGCAGCACTGAAGACTTGCAAGAATCTGGCTCTCTATGGCATGAACCCAAGAATCCCTTTCTTCAAAGCTGCTGGTCTCAAAGTGCCATGTTTGACCGGTACTAGATACAATGATGAACTCAAAGTTCTCTTCTACAAGATACAAGGGAAATGATTAGCCACTAGCCAGCAGTACAAATCCCAATCACTGTACTTGTAAACTGACATCTTACTTGAAATCATTGTTAAAAGGAGTGCATAACCAATCTCACTGACTTTTAAGGGAGAGCTTTCTGGGCATGCTCTGTGACCTGCTCAGAGGTCATTGTACAGGGGAGGGGTAGTAAATAAGTTGCGACTATGAACTAATGTGATTGGTGGATCATGAGTTATCTAGTTATAGGTGTTATCTTCCATTGTAATCCTGTCTGAGATGATAATTAGGTGGCTGCTGAAAACAGATATTTAAAGAACAGGAAGTGTCAGGGTATTATTAGGATTAGTGGCCAGTGTGACAATGACATGATTTTATCTTTTTTTTTTTTTATATAGATAGTGACATGAAATATTTCTTTAAAAGCCAACAATATTCTAAAATAGTACTTTAACATACAAACTTGATTTAAACAATAGGTAATTTTCTAATGACAAATTTCCTTTAAATCAATACAATGGGGGAGATTACTTACCCAGTCTAACTAACACTGTATTTAGACAAGTAGTCTAAATATGCAGCAACTTTATCATACCGTCACACTGTATTTAAAATCTGGTGCATTGTTGCAACCAAACTATTGGTTGGCAAACTTTGTGCTAAAATCTTGGCGCAATTTTGGAGCAAGTTTTGCATCTTAAACCATGTCTTTCCCACTAACCCACACTCCTTTCCTGCTAAAGCCAAACCCCTACTCTAACGTCCGGGACTTTCCGAGACTTTTATACTGGTGAGCTATCCTCAGTACATGTTGGTATCTGATTGGTGGGTGTTCGACACTTGGGACCCCTGCTGATCAGCTGTTTGAGAAGACACCAGCACTCACAGTAGCTCCATTGCCTTCTCACGGCTTAGCCTAGGCCAGTGACATTACATTCATCGGTCACATGGCCTGGGCACGGCTCAGCTCAGTTGAAGTAAATGGATTGAGTGCGATACCAACCACAACTTCTATACAATGCTGTGCTTGGTGAGTTGAGAGAAGGCCGCGGTGCTGGTGCCTTCTCAAACCGCTGATCGATGGGGGTCCCAGTTGTCAGACCCATACTGATCAGATACTGTTGACCTATCCAGAGAATAGGCTATCAGTATAAAAGTCTCAGAAAACATTTTAAATAAATGTGATACACAGTATGTGCACCAGAATTCTGTCTCAAGTTGATTAGTAAATCTCCCCAATGAATCTGGGGTTGTTTCTGCTATTGCTTGCAATCTATGTGGCACTGCTATTTGAGTACTGTATGCTGATGTTATTTATGCACGGTATGGTAATATTATCCGGATACTATAATTTTGTATTATTTAGTCACTGTATGATATTTATTGTGCATAGTTAGCTAAGGTTGCCAACCGTCTGTAAAAAGACAGTACGTAAAAATAGGGAACTTTTTTATCACTCTGTAAAAAAAAAATTGATGTGCCTGTGATTTTCTTGGAAGTTTGAGGGAAAGTTTACAGCAGATGCAGTTGCTGTGTCTATAAGTATCTGGCTGTAGACATATATTACTAATTATCTTAATGATTCATTCCAGTTTTCCAGCCTCTCCATAAATATTATTACCTAGAAGCGTCCCAATGTGCATAGACTCTTGCATACTGCTGTAAATTTGGGCTCATGCATACTACTATAAGGTTTTACTGCAATGTTTTATGTGCAGTCTGTGATTTCAAATAGCATACGGAAGAAATACAGATCAGAGACTCAACGCAGAGCCAGTACAGCTAATGCATTTTGGTTATTTTCACAAAATGTCCTGCACAGAGGGTTTATTTGAGCCTGCTTATTAATACTGTTGCCTAGACTTACACTTAAGGCCTTAAGCAACTATCCCATCTGAGAAAGTTATTATTGGGTATTTTTATAGATTGAAATATAGGAGTCTGTGTGAATTAGTTCACCATTATAGCTACATCAAACTTTTGGATTTAGCTACATTAGAAGGGTTGTACCTAGTATTCACTAGTGTATGATTTTTTGAAGGCAAGTGAATGACATTTACAAAAAAAAAAAAAATCAGTCCATGATGATTATATATAGAAAACAAGACCATAAAAACATTCAGGCTGTGCCTCTAAACTTTGCCTTCTCTTCCCATAATGTTCCAATACCTGTACTGGCTAAATGATATAGAAATGTAAATGGGTCATATAAAATATTTCAGTGTGCTTAAGTATTTAATTTTTATTTACGTCTAGAAAATAATTGTATTTCCTAAATCAAAGATACAATTAACCTGATCTCCTGATATGTCACAGTAGTCTCTGTGATCTTGGATGACCACTGATTTCCACAGTGATAGGGCTCTGTAGGATGTGTGCAACTGCTTGTCACTGCTCTGTTTTAAATATGATACAACAGTCTAAATAATGGGCCATTCATTGTCAGACATACCTGAACAATGGTACGGTATAGCGGTTTAAAGGATGCCTCCAGTATTTCAAACCTCTTAGGATATGTGATCATTCAAGTATCTAATCTACAATTAAAGTAAGTGGTCTACACACTGTTTATCGGTTTCATTCACTTATAGGCTGCACATTAAATCTTTTTCACTATGTATCATTGAGGTAGAAGACTGAAATGACTGCCTTCCTGCACAATTTTCTTGTTAAAAGAGAAGTAGATAGAGATATAGTCAAAATAACTTGACCATCTTGCCTAAAACAGGAAATAAGAAACGGTCCATGTGTCTGGAAACAACTTGCTAGTTAATAAAGTCCTATGATTACAGCAGCATCAGCACTGATTCAAGCAGGTGGTCTCTCTCTGCATTTTAAGGTAAAATAATGACAAGTATATTATGACCTGTACATTGAGTGACTAGAACTTTGGCTGCAGCTTCTCTGAAACGGTAATATGACAGGTAATGAAAGCCTGTGGGTGAATTAGAAGGAAGGAGAGGTCTGCAGTGGAAACAATCAAATTTTGAAGAGAAAGGCTTCAGGAAGTAAGTTTACATGAAGAGATCTAAGGGCACTGTGAAGCTTATTATGTTTCATGGGAGGCATAAATATATATTATATATACTATACACTGAATTGTTTTCATCCAGAGCCGCAAGACAATGCAATAACTTGCAAGATCTTGTGGCACTGACGCTGTATACCACCAGGGATTATAGGATGAAAGGGCATGACGGGAGCTTCAACTCCTTAGATGAGTTGGGTCATTTGCATACAGAGCACCATATAAACAAACAATTTTTATTACTTAAAACATAACTTTAATTCTAGTGGCGTAATTAGAAATGACTGGGCCCCACAGCAGATTTTTGAATGGGGCCCCCCTTCCCCCAGTAACTTCTTCACAACCCCCTCCTTTCATGCAACCCCCATTCCTGTGGCTAGTAAAGATCGTTTTCTCAGACCAGGCCCGGCAGCTGCTCCATTCGTTTCCTACACTGTATATACTGTCACTGTATATAATGTCATTGTATAATACTGTTGAGGGGGCCATGGCAATAAAATCTTTTTGTCCTCCTCCTAGGTGGGCCCCTTCTGAGTCCGGGCCCCAAAGTAGCTTCTTCTCCTGCTTCCCCTATAGCCACGCCCCTGCTTCTAGTCATTTTCATAACTTATTGTTTTTACGGGTGCTTTTGATTTTTCAAGTAAAACCCAAACAATAGAAATCTTTCACTGGAAATCAGCGGTGATCCTAAATCTCATAAGTATCTATGAAATATCAGACACGCTATATTGCTGGTTTGTTTTATTTTCAATGACCCAGAACATAGTTGACACCAGTTCCAAATTTCAAGGTTATGTCCCTAATTTTTCAGAGACAGCCCTGGCAAATTTAGGCTATCCTGAGCTGTAAAGGGGTGGGTCTTTCATAAGCCACACCCATATGTGGGCAGTCCTTAGCAGGTTTGGGCATTCCAGGGGTGGGGCTTACCTGCCCTGAATTTTCCAACTACAATGTTGGTAAGTATGCTCAGAGGTAAGTACTGTCTTCTCATTACACCAATGAACCCAGGTTGAAACAAAGACATAGCTAAATTATTATACGTTCTTTACCTGTTTTATAAATATTTCTTAAACTACCAAATGTTTTTAATTTCCACATTTTGCGCTTGGCTGGTGGGTGGTCCCGGAGAGTGAAGCAGAGGGGACAAAGGGCGGAAGAAAAAAGAAGAAAATGACAGAATTAAAGCATACAGGAAAGCAAGAAGTCAGACACGAGCTGCATAGAGAAGCTAGTATAATGAGCAATAGAAAAACATGCAGGACCACAAACAAAGATAAACGTGACATACACACCTAAGATTTATATTTATCTGCTTTTTATTCTTAGGAATCCCTACCTTTTTTGGAAATGTTCCACTAACATGTCAGTAAATAATATTTATACACAGATGACATTCTGATGTCAAAACCTGATGATTATATAATGATAATTAGCACTACCTCTGACATTACATATCTCTTCCTACAGAAAGAATCTATGGCAGACCACTTTTACAGGAAGTCTGTTTTCCTGAGATATCCAATTGTGTCATAGTCATAAAAAAAAAAAATATGAGGTTCTTCAGAAGCTGTACTGTGTATTATACAGTTCTGTGTCCAAGCTACAATTCTGCAAAGTAGCAGACCTTCATTTTAAAAAGAATGAGGGCGTTCAAAATCAATCATTGGTGGACAGGAGGTGCCAACTTACTTTTCAAAGAAAAGGTCTTATTTTAAAGAATATTATGTAAATGCGCAATAATAGAAGGAATCTGGAGGTAATTTTTCTTAGTAAGGTGTATGATAAATAAGGTTTTTATAGAATGGAATGACAAAGGCAGGATGGATTTAGCTTAGACTTTGTGAATGTAACTATACACTGATCAGCCATAACATTAAGGTTGGGTTTACATGCTCAAACTGCCACATGCGTCTGAAACTCCACAAACCCACAGTGGCAAAAGGTCAAATGTAGAATGTAAAACCTCGGCTTTACTTGCAAAGAGTGTGGCCATTGGTTCCCGGGGGTAGGCATAAACACGGCCACATGTGATTGCCACCTAATTTGAACCCGGTCTAATGCCCCTGAAAGGTGTTATAAATAACAATGATTATCTCATTATAATGATAACTGACATGGGGTTGGTTATATTAGACAGCAATTGAACTGGCAGTTCTTGAAGTTGATGTATTGAAGGCATACAAATAGTCAATTGTAAAGATCTGAAATTGTGATGGCTCAACGACTTGGTCAGAGCATCTTTAAAATGGCAGGTCTTCCGGGGTATTCCGGGTATGCAGTGGTTATTACCTACCAAAAGTGGCCCAAGGAAGGACATCCAGTGAATAGGTGACCAGATAATGAGAGCCCAAGGGCCATTGACGGCTAGCCCGTCTAACCTGATCCCAAAGAAGAGGTTCTGTGGCACAAATTGTAGAAAAAGTTAATGTAGGCTATGATAGAAAGTACACATATTGCATCACAGCTTGCTGCATTTGAAGTTGCGTATCCGCAAACCAGTAAGAGTACTTAGACTGACCACTGTTCACCACTGAACGAACCTGAAACCTTTGCATTTTGAGTATCAAAAATGGATCATGCACTCTGCAAAACTTGAGTTCAAGGTGTAGATTTAGCCTCTAAAATCCCCAGATCTAAATTTGACCGAGCATCTCTGGGATGTGGTAGAAATCACAAGACACAGGACAGCTTCAAAGAACTTGAGAAACCCCTGTCTTTACAGAAAAGAGCTGTTTTGATGGGATGAAGGGACCTACACAATATTTGGCAGGTGGTTTTAAAGGTGTTTTCCAAGACTTTCATATTGATGTCCTATCCATAGGATAGGTCTTTAATATTAAATCGGAGAGGGTCCAAACCCTGCTGATCAACTGCTTGAGGAGATTGTTCCGCTCACCAGAGCTCCAGTGAGTGCCTCCTCACAGCTTACCAAGCACAGCACTGTCCATTGTACCCATTTACAATGGGACTGAGCTGCACCTTGGCCACGTGACCAATGAATGTGATGTCACCGGCCTAGGAAGAGACCACAAAATTCCTGGAGCACCATGACCTCTTGAAACAGCTGATTGGCAGGAGTGCCAGGAGACCGACCTCCGCTGATCTGATATTGAACACCTATTCTGAGGAAAAATCATCAATATGAAAATTTCAGAAAATCCTTTAATGTTATTGACTGAACTGTGAATATACTCTGTGAGGTAAGTGGACACAATGTTATGAAACATGCTAGCCATCATAATGTGTTTCTGTGGACTGTGACTTCTTGATATAGCGATACATAAACCTGTGCAGAACTCACCATCTGCTTGGCCTGCTGAGCCCTCTGTCTTTGATGGAGTTATGTTCTTCTTCTTCCTATTCTTCTTTTTGTCACTCATTGGAGAGGGTGGGGGCTCCTTGTTGCTAGATGGACTTGAAATCACATCTCCAGTAGAACCGCTTTCTGTTTTGAGAGAAATAGGGTTTTATTCATAGCATTCACTAACTATTAGCCTCAAACTGCTTAGCATAGGCTCATAGAAGAAAGATATTAAGAGAATACATAGATCAATAAAGTATCATTTGTACAGCCAACATCCTCTATTGCTCTATGTGTCCCATTATATTTCAACGAAACTGACATTCTGCAATAGACAAACTGACTAGCATAGTTGAATATGGCAAACTATATAATGGCTAAATCTGATGCTGTACTCATCATTCCATGGGCGTTCACAATAGTGTGGCATTTTGGATATCACTGCTAACATAACCTGTTAGGAGTGATATGGGGCACTCTGCATTTTATGGACACTTTATTATGAGTGCACTTCACCGATAACTACATATCTCATGTTGAACCCTTTCCAATCCTTGACAAGTTCCTGCTTACCCCCTGCATAGTTCAAGTGTCAGGATAACAAGAAAATATGACATATTTGATAATATTAAAAACATATGGTGGCTGAGTCATTAGTGCAGTACAACGCGTAAAAGTATTCCCCCTTAGGTCTGATTCATAGTAAAAATAAAAGATTTAAGCGGCATATACATTTATTACTGCAGACCCCACTAAGATGATTGGGACAGTCGTAGAAGTCTACTGCATCTGAATACATTTGTGTTTTTAATACCAAAACTAATACAATGGCAAATCAAGTGAAAGACTTTATCAATGCCTAAATATCTAGAGCAAAATTTCCCTTTTGGAATAGCTCATTATACAGGTGGTCATGATTTTGCTTTTTCCTCTATCCAGATAAATATATTATTAATTTTTGGTGGGCAATTGGGTGAAATGGAAATAATGGCCCAAATTTTCTAATACTGTCTTATAGTTAGACAGTTGAAACTCTGAGCGGGAGATTTAAAGATGAGCCAAACTGATCATTTATTTCACTAATTCAATTCAAAAAGTGAAACTCATATTCATTAGAAATATTAAGCACAGAGTGATATATGTCAAGTGTTTATTTCTTTTAATGTTGATAATTATGGCTTACAGCCAATGAAAACCCAAAAGTCAGCATCTCAGAAAATTAGAAAATTGTGAAACAGTTCAATATTGTAGACTCATTGGGGAAGATTTATCTTCTCCCTTGTGTCTAAAAAGTGGCTTTTTAGCTGCGACTTTTAAAAAAAATTATAACATCTCTCAGATTTTACTCCACCCTTGCCACTTTCCCGTAAATGCGGCGTGATAAGGGAGCATGGTCAGCTACCCCAACAAATGGGTCTTCATTTAAGCCAGTTTTCTAGCACAAATGAAGCTGCCGTAGATTTCTTTCTAGGCACACAGGCTGCGGGAGGATGAGCCTAATTTATAACGAAATATACACCTCATCATAAATTAGGCACATCCTCCAGCAGCGCAGGGGATATTAAGACCAGTGTAGAAAGTGCCGGTCCTGATAAATCTTCCCTATGGTATCACACTCTAATCAGCTAATCAACAGAAACCACCTGCAAATGTTTCCTAAGCCTTTAAATGGTCAGTCAGTCTGGTTCAGTAGACTACGCAATCATGGGGAAGACTGCTGACTTGACACTAGGAGGATAAGCCACAAACGGTCATTGCTAATGAACCTGACTGTTCAGAGAGTGTTGTATGCAACCAAGCATATTCATCTAAAGTTGAGTGAAAGGAAAAAGTGTGGTAGAAAAAGGTGCACAAGCAACAGGGATAACCACAACTGCAGTGTTGTCAAGAAAACGCCATTGAAGAATTTGGGGGAGATTCACAAGGAGTGGACTATGGCTGGAGCCAGTGCTTCAAGTGCCACCACACCCAGGCGATTCCAGGAAATGGGCTACAACTGTTTCATTCCTTGTGTCATGCCTCCCATAACCCAGAGACAACATCTAAAGCGTCTTACCTGATCAGTGATCTAAAGTACTATTTTCAAATGAAAGTAAAATTTGCATTTCATTTGAAATTCAAAGTCCCAGAGTCTGTAGGAAGAGTGGAGAAACACACAATCCAAGTTGCTTCATGTCCAGTGTGAAGTTTCCACAGTTAGTGATGGTTTGAGGAGCCATCTCATCTGTTGGAAATTTTAGAGCACCTCAAGCTCCTCTCTGCTGACAAGCTTTATGGAAGTGCTGATTTCATTTTCCAGCAGGACTTGTCACCTGCCCACACTTAGAAAAGTACCAATACCTGGTTTAATAATCACAGTATCACTGTGCTTGATTGGCCAGCAAACTCGCCTGACCTAAACGCCAAAGAGAATCTATTGTGTATTATCAAGAGGAAGATGATAGACACCAGGCCAAACAATGCAGACAGGCTGAAGGCCACTATCAAAGCAACCTGGGCTTCTTCCTTCATGCCACGCCACATTGATGCAGTTATTCATGCAAAAAGAACCCCGACCAATTATTGAGTGCATATACTATACATATTTTTCAGTAGGCCAACATTTCTGTATTAAAATCATTTTTTTTTAATTGGTATTATATAATTTTTGAAGATACTGACTTTTGAGTTCTCATTAGATGTAAGCCATAATCATCAACATAAAAAAATTGAATGCTTAAAATAGATCACTCTGTGTAATGCATCTATATAATATATGAATATCACTTTTTGAATTGAACTACTGAAATAAACTTTTTAATGATTATTAAAAAGTTACTAATTTATTGAGACACATCTTGACAACACTAAATTGTACAGTACTTCTAATTAACCAAAAATAACGTATTCTGAAGTTATGTGGAGACTCCACCATCTAACTTGTGAACAAGTATACATATATGAGAATATACCCTTCACCCAATTGCAACAGCTTTCACTGTTAATTTAGTGTCTTAATAGTGCAAAATATAAAATAGTCACAGAAAAACACCAGGCATTAAGACCCTGCACTTACGTATTTCAAGCTATACATTACATACTAATAATAGCATAAAAAGTAATCTCCTTGATGTACTTAAAGGCTATGTACACATTTGGGGGCAATTTTCTTATGATTGCATTTTACTCATTTTAGGATAAAAAATAAAAAATTTCAATTGGTCTTAATTACAAAAATATTGGTCTGTCACAAAGGGTTGACTGTTTGTCTAGATGCGTGAATCATACTTTCACTTTGTGCCAGTCATCTAATACATCTTATCTCTAAAATAGTAATAGTCAAAAACACTTTAAGCTACATTATTATCAATGAGACAATAATTAAGCTATAATACGTGTTTATAAGGTCAGAGATCAGAGATTAAGGAGCCATCAGCTGAGCTGCCTGACGGAACACAGTGAAAACACAGAGCATGCTAGTAGATAATCTCAAGGCTGTACAGAGAAAGGGGCTCACAATTTTTAATAAAGCCCAATTGCAAAAAATTATTTAAGCTCAAAATGAGCACAGTGCAAAAAATAATTGCCCCCGAAGGTGTACAGTACATAGCCCTCAAATAAACTTAACCAAAGAACAACAGACAAAAACTGTTCATTTTTAGAAACTGTTCACTTCTAAAAGCAGTTATCTATAATATATGTTAAGGAGCTGTGTGATGAATCAAATTTGGCTCCTATCCGAGAATATGCAAATAGTCTTGAGATTGAGAAGTCAGATTTATAGCTCTACTCCAATCCAGTGATCAGGCATAGGACAGATTTCTGAGAGAATAATCTGAAAATAAAAGCTAGACATAAGCGAATTGAATCTAAAGGAATCAAATTTGTCTCTAATTTCCTAAAAATATTGGATTCCACCTAAATCCAAATCGATTGCAACAAATGTCTCCAAATGGCAGAGAGCAATTCACAGTCAGAAGAGGGAGTACAAGGTATCTGCGACCAAAAAGGGATAGTTGGTGGACCAGGTTTTAATTTAAAATTAAAATCTGACAGTGCAGTGTGTTGTTTCACAGACTGTTACCATTTGGTTACTTATAGCCATATATGTCCCTGTGACTTTTTGGTGTCTTGGACGTGGCTTGAAAGGGGTTGGATACAGACTTCAGAGCCTTTTCAGGGCAATCTAAGTAATTACAAGTCAGGTCGAATTTATTCATATCAGACTCAAATCTCCCGACCAATTTGTTAGATTCAGACCTAAAATGAAGAAATTTGCCTATCTGTACTAAAAACTTCTAACTTTCCTCACCTAAGTTAGCTGGACTTTGTATATATTATGCGGCCCCTTGTACTATGTTTTGGCTACTGTACCTTTCTGTTCATAAGAACAAAAAAGATGACCCAGGGTGTCCCAGGGAAGGGTGAAGGGCAGTTCCCACCCAATGCAACCACAAAGGACACACCAAGAGTATAGCTCGGCAAAAGCTCCCGAGTAGAACAGCAGAAACACAGAGAAAAGGAGCTCATAGTACCAAAAGAATAATACATTTTATTAAAGCATGATTAAAATGACAAATAGAAAAAGCAAATGAATGTGATGCCGTTTAAACATGATAAAACAAGAGCGGAGGACAGAAAAAGAAAAGCGCCACCCCAGGAGGGAAGTACACAGGTCAAAAAATATACAGTATATCCATAAAACATGGGAATAAATGCTGGGTACAGTGCCCAACCCATACAAGAATAATAAGACCAATAGGTGCCAGGTGAGACAGTGGTCAACACATACACTCCCAATGGTAGTAAATGGTGTGCAGACACAAGTAAAGATGGAAATATGCTGCAAGCCAACCAGTAAAGGACCAGGTGTACATAAACAACAGGGTCGTATAGCCTGAGGAGAGTAGCAGAGGACCAGAGCTCATGTCTGGCAAACGGGGCTTGCTTTACTACATTTGTTCTGCCTCAGTTCTACAAAGTTACCCCGCAATTGCCCCAGAATTGTCCCTTGAAACAGAACTCAAAGTGGCAAGGTTTATTCAAATATGTTCCAAAATGGGCATTTCACAACGGATCTTGGATGAGGCTTAAAATAAATAAGACAAAATATTGTCGCAAGTGGCATCTGCATGCTGCTCTCTTCACTTTCCGAAAAGGGTGAATGATGAAGGCAGGGAATGGTCCGGGACCATCGAGCTCAGCACATTTAACTTCATCTATACCACTTTTCTGGTATAAAAACGGTACAGCTCCATACTTCTGTTAAGCAGGATCCGTACCAGTGTGCATCCTTAAAGCAACAGCTAGGCACATGGGTCCTTAAAGCAACAGCACTTGCGGTCCCCAATACACAGGCAACATCCATGTGGTGGCCAGGACGGATCGAGACCCATTCAACTTGAATGGGTTTGTGATCCGTCCGCACTGTAAAAAAATTGAACGTTCTATTTTTTTGCGGTGGGAGGCACGGACAGAAACACCACGGAAGCACTCCGTAGGGCTTACGTGGGGTTTCGTGCCTCCGTTCCGCACCGCAACTCACTCCGGTTGAATGGGTCCGCATCTGTGATGCGGGGTGCACACGGCTGCTGCTGTATGCGGGCCGCAATATGGCCACAGCCGGGCAACGGCCGTGTGCATGAGGCCTTAATTTCCCACTTGTTCATCCTTTCTGTTTTATTAAAGATTTTATGCAAGCCCAATAAACAAAGAAAGACGATAAGATTATAGTTGGAACGAGGGAGAACAAAGAAATTACTCAGCTGAGACAGAACATAACAATTAAACTCAGCTATAAACGCAATTACCGTGACTGTTGTGAAAAGAGATAATTAAAACATGCATTCCAGCAGAGATGATAACCTTTCATAAGCTTCTAATCCAGATGGGGCAACCCTTCTAAAAAGGCTATGTAAGATAAAGTAGTCATTTTAGAAGCAATTCACTCATAAATTATTGGCGATGTTAAGCTGCTTTCAAGCATTAACATACTTTAAGAGACACTTCAATTTGATGATCAGGTGACAGCTGCCAGTTGAATCCTCTTGCAAATTCAATCTAAAGTGTAATAGATTCACCCTAACCGAACCATGAGGTGGCACTGTGTAATCATGTTACGGTGGCCTATGTGCAGTAAAGGCAGATACTAGACTTCTCCCTTCTTGTGTAATCATGTTACTCTGGACCATGTACAGTCGAAGCAGATACAAAACCTCTGCTTTCTCTTGTAATCATGTTACAGTGTCCCATGTACTGTAAAGGCAGATACTAGACTTTCTGTCTCCCTGTGTAATCATGTTACAGTGGACCATGTATAGTAAAGACACTAGACTTCTGCTTTTCTGTGTAAGGCCGTATTCACATATAGAAAAATGTGGGGGGTTCAGCCCGCACAACCCTGTATGCAGGTGCACATTGCTATGGCGAAATACAGATACAAAAGCAAAAACACAAATGCAATCGCATTCTGCAACCAGCACTCTGCCCTGCCTCTATGCTGGATGTTGAATGAAGCATTGGTGTACATTTTGGCCAAAGCGTAATAAGCCACTCACCACGTCAAGGTCGCCTTAATGAGTCATCCCTAACACTAGTTCCTACCTGTTATGGGCCATGACAGCCACACAAAGTCCAGGGAGCGCAGGTACAGCATGCACGCCAAGCACACTCTGCTTTTAACCCCGTCCGGTACCATTACAGCTTTCATCGGATCCAGGGATGCAAGTACCAACATGCATGCTGAGCCCACTATATACTTCTCCTGGAGCCAAAGGAGGCTGGTTTTAAAGTCAGTATAAAACTGAGTCTGCTTAAAAAAGCACCTACCTAGAAGTATATAGTGGGCTCAGCATGCATGTTGGTACTTGCATCCCTGGATCCGATGAAAGCTGTAATGGCAATGGATGGGGTTAAAAGCAGAGTGTGCTTGGCGTGCATGCTGTACCTGTGCTCCCTGGACTTTGTGTGGCTGTCATGGCCCATAACAGGTAGGAACTAGTGTTAGGGACCACTCATGGAGGCAACCTTGACGTGGTGAGTGGCTTATTACGCTTTGGCCAAAATGTACACCAATGCCTCATTCAACATCCAGCATAGAGGCAGGGCAGAGTGCTGGTAGCAGAGTGTGATTGCATTTGTGTTTTTGCGTATTCACATATGTTGTTAAAATACTGGGTTTCCAATCCAGAGATGATTGTTAGGTCTACTTCTTTACCACTGCAAGGTAAAAATCCAGCACGACCAACACTTGGTTCTTTCCATGAGATGAAGCTTAACTCTGATTATCAGGCCCAGATACTGTATAGCAAGGTTTCTAGCTCTTATGATGAATGAACCTACTAACAACCAGAATGATGTTGTCATGGCTGAAGATGGGGAAAACCCTCAGCCGTGCGGTATCAGAAGATGGAGTCGCTGCAAGGCCAGCACAGAGAATTAGGGAGCAGGTCACCTCCTACACATCCCTAATTCTGACCCTGTCTCCTATCCGTATGAGCCAACCCTGAAGGTAGGAGGGCTCATACTCCGGAACCTGATATTCCTGCTCGCCCTCAGTGTGGCCCTGGACTAGGAGCAGGGTAAGACGACCCGTTCCTCCTAGACACGGTGGAACAGGAGACTCACTGGCCAAGCTACATAGAAAGGGGAAACATCAACAGACATATGGCAATGACAGGTAAGTGAGACTAGTACCACACTTACCTACCACAGACACACAACCTGGAACCCACGTGCAGGTGCTGCTATCCACAACCAACACCAAGGACACAGCACACAACAGACATCACACGAGAACCCAGTAAACCATATGCTGCAATAACAGATAAACCATAAACTAACACCAGACATAACGTTTACTGGGTTCCCGTGTGATGTAAAGGCAGATACTAGACTTCTTCCTTCCTGTGTAATCATGTTACAGTGGACCATGTATAGTGAATGCAGATACTAGACTTCTGCCTTCCTGTGTAATCATGTTACAGTGGACCATGTATAGTAAATGCAGATACTAGGCTTATGCCTTCCTGTGTAATCATGTTACAGTGGATCATATATAGTAAATGCAGACACTAGGCTTCTGCCTTCCTGTGCAATCATGTTACAGTGGATCATATATAGTAAATGCAGATACTAGGCTTATGCCTTCCTGTGTAATCAGGTTACAGTGTCCCATGAACAGTTAAGGCAGATATTAGACCTCTGCCTTCCTGTGTAATCATGTTACAGTAGATCATGTGCAGCGTCCCACATATGTGTGTAAATGGGACACTTCAAACATCTGAATATATTTTTATATATATATATATATATATATATATATATATATATATGTATTGAAATGCAATGCATGTTATTCTCTATAATCTGGCTGGCAAGTTCCTTTACATCAATTCGCCCCTAGGTGGTGCTGGCACCACAAAATATATATAGTTGGGGTGTGTCTAGCTTAGAGAGGAGTTAGTTAGTAGTTGGTCAGAGGAGGAGAAACAAGTTCATGGAGGAGAGAGACAGGCTAAAGTCACCATGTAGCTGTGTTCCTTTCCTCTGGGCCCTAATCAAGCCTGGAGAAGATAACTACAGAAACCAAGCACCAGACAGTAAGTCTTTACACCAAGATGCAGAGAGCATAGCGAGGGTAACAGCTAAACTTAGCTTATGGACCTTATTAGCACTAGTAACCAGAAGTAGCTTTCCGAGTGCCTGGACACAACTGGATGATTAAGGCCATAATTGTCTTTATCCACTACACAAGCCTTCCGGGTCATAGTGGAAAAACCTATTTATAAGAGTATCCTGCCAAATAATGAAGCAGATGTGTTTGCCTGCCACAAGGGAGATCGCCCTTAAAGGATAGTTCATAGTAACTGTATTTGTGGTCAAGGCTCCGGGAGGAGCACTGGACAAAGGTGAGAGAACTAGATACAGTTGACCCTAAGTTGGCTAGTGGTGTACCTTTAGCCATGTACGCGGGTAAGCCAAGAAAAGGGGGCAAAACATGAATTTAGGCAGTTTATTGAATGAGAAATTTACAGAACCAAGTTAGAAAAAGCTTTGGCGATCTCGACCTGTGGATGTGGAATGTAGCGGAAAAACATGAAGATTGCCATCGTCCCATTTTATGTATAATATGAGCTGGGACGCCGTGTTTGGATGCCGCGGACGCGGAAGGAGTGCCCGGATATGGAGGCAGCGTGAAACCCTAGACCTGAAGCTAGAGTGCGGATATGTTTGATGAACTGTGCAGAAGTCAGCGAGAGCACGGGAAATGGCAGTAAGGGACTGTCGGGATTTCTATCACTGAGAGTGGAGAGCAGTCAGTTGAGCACTGCCACTGGGCACCAGGGATTGAAGGAGTTGAAATACTCAATCTGAACCGGTGGACCGACCTGAGAGGTTTTAGAAGTGGGTAGGAGGAAAATGAAATGGTCAAGACTATGGTGGAGCTGACTAATTACTGGGCCTAAGTTTTGAGCTGAGGTGCAGCAAAACTCCCCTGGCCTGAGGAACCCATAAAAGCTGAGATAGAGGGCAGCTTTGAGGATCAAACTTTTGAATGGCCCGAAAGGATTACCATCTAGGGCGGCAGAAATCTTTTGAAATAATTCCCCTGTGACTGGTTGTCTGGTGGGAGTGGACGGAGAGGAGAGCTTCTGAATGCCTCTCAAGACTGCCTTGACAGCCTGGGAAGAAAAGAAGGAGATGTGACTGGGATGGTTGATCATGTAGTGATGCTGGATGCCCGCTAGGTAAAGTCTGATGGTGTTGTGAGACAACCTGAGCTCTTTATGGCAGTACGCCAAGAAGGCCAGGATGAAGGAGACCTTGTCCTTGTCCCCCAGCTGCCTTTGCTGAAAATGACCGGTGATACTCATAAAAAGCAGAGCCGCCGTATTTATAACCTAACTCGGTGATTCTATACATGTATGTATCTAATTCTTCCCTGCGGTGGGGGTGCATGGAGCACACGATATCCCGGTATAGGCTGAAGGTTAGCATGAATTTGGGGATGGTAAGTTTCCTATTAAGGCGGACGTCTTTAGATCTGAACACTACAGATACATCACCGCAGGCAATCGTTCTGTTTTCGACTGTGTCGTGGGTAGAGATCAGGATGTCGGACAAATTGATGTCCTTCCCTGCCAGAATATCACGCCTGATATTTTCTGGCACGAAGAAGGCGGGGGCGATGTCGGGAGTGCCGAGAC
Organism: Bufo gargarizans; assembly: GCF_014858855.1. Lineage (NCBI taxonomy): Eukaryota > Metazoa > Chordata > Amphibia > Anura > Bufonidae > Bufo > Bufo gargarizans. The sequence continues at coordinate 61,683,997 of NC_058082.1, forward strand.
CTGTACCTGGGGCGTTGGACCGGGAAGTGGAAGGAACGGCTTCGGGTTCTGGGGGAGGAGGAGACGTGGAATCCTTGTTCTCGATGGCCTGAAGCCTGGAATCAATGTCAGAAATTGATGACGCTAGATTATTGATGGTCGCGTGGAGTTGGGTCAGGGATAATTGAATGGTGGACATGGACACCTGATCGTCGGAGGCCCTGGGTGGTTCAGGAAAACAGCAAACGGTACAGCTCGGCTTTTCGCGCTGAAGCAGAGTGGCGGATCCCCTTTTTTTAAGTTCTGTGATCAACTTGGGGATGGTCCAATGTCTGTATGATGCGCGGCTGGCTGTTTCGGAGATTGCTGATTCCGGGATAGACATCGAGTCTTCTATGTCGGACACGTGGGACATGATACCGCTGAGTATGGGCACACCGTTCGAGCCGGACCCTGTTGGGAGGACCTGAAGTGAAATTACAAAAACCCCATACACAAATTTATTTTATTTTTTTGTACTTACCTGGAGCCACGGAAGGGTTAGAACGGAATTTTAAAGGAACACTGACCGCAGTCAAAATGCCCGAGTATGGCCGCGAAGAGGGTGAAAACTTCACACCCAGCGAACCTGAGATTGGTAAGTGAGGAAGAAGCTTAACTGGTACCTGCGTGAAGGGATGCACCCATAACATTCTGATAAGGGAACTTAAGTAAGTGACGATCAGGAAAATACGAACGACCTGGACGAGGAGAAAATAAATGACAACCTGAGCGTGTCAGGCAATTCACGAAAAATTTAGACGGTGCAGGATGATCGGGTTTGGAGAACAGGGACGCGCCAGGGGTTGGTGTTGAATAAAGACAAGAAGAAAGTGCTGTGGAGACGAGTGGCATGTGCCAGGTGCCGTGATGAGTGGACAGAAGGCATGCCTGGGGTAGCGGACTGGGTGAAAGGAGCAGGCGGAAAAATGGACTGGGCCAAGAAACCGGTGAACGAGACGACGTGACATGAGCGTATCAGGCAGTGGACCAACAAAACCAACCTGAACGTATCAGGTGGCCCGAACACAAACAACCCGAGCGTACGACCTGAAAGATACCAGGCGACGGAAAAAGGCTCGGGTGAAACAAAACGGGTCCTGAGCATATCAGGTAGAAAATAAACATGACCTTGCGTATCAGATGACTCGGAAGCGTTGGGCCCTGCGACATGACCGTGGGCCGAGACGCACCGGGTGACAAGACCTCCACTGGCCGCCAGCCCCGAGCTGACAAATGTGGCAGGCAGTGAGGCGACATGACCCACGCGTGACGGCAATGGAGAGCAACAGGACCTGAGCGAGACAAACTGATCGCAACAGACACAAGACTGGGTGTAGGGAGAACAGAAAAACATGACCCGGTTGCTGGAGGGCAGATGGAGGGCACCAACCTGAGCCTGGGAAAGAAAAAAGGTATGACTGGCGTGATAGGCAATAGGAGAAAACATGAGGATAGTGGAAGAAGATTAAAACTGACAGGACAGCAGAAGGAGGCATGACCTGGGTGAGGTGAGTTGAGCACAAAACACGAAACGGAGAGTGACGTGACTAGGTATGACGCACAACGAGCAAAACGAGATGACCTGAACGTATCAGGCAAGAAGACAAGAAGAGGACCTGAACTTATCAGGCAACAGGAAACGAAGAGTACCTTAACGTATTAGGCAACAGGACATGAAGAGTACCTGAACGTATCAGGCAACAGGACATGAAGAGTACCTGAACGTATAAGGCAACAGGAAACGAAGAGTACCTGAACGTATAAGGCAACAGGACACGAAGAGTACCTGAACGTATCAGGTAACAGGACACGAAGAGGACCTGCACGTATCAGGCAAACAGGACAAACAAGAGGACCTGAACGTATCAGGCAAACAGGACACGAATGGACCAGATATGTCAGATGACAGGAGGAACGAACCCAGCCTGTGACCGTGTATTTTTTTTTTTTTTGGACGCGTTTTTTGGACGCGTGGAGGTCGCCTCCAGACCAAAGGAAACCCAGGGCATTGGTGGATGCTATAACTCATGAAAATGGTGAGGTGCCCAGTGCGATAGCTAGGCAGCTGACTGGGCCACAGCAAGCACAGGGAGGCCTAGGACAGAGGGAACCATGCTTGGATGCCAGTTCACCTATGCTGTCTATATTGACAACCGAAAGAACCCAATTTATAAAAATGATGTCAACATTCATTTGAAGAAGCGCAAGAAAACGTGCATAAGTCTACAAGCTGAGATGAACTCAATTGTTATTCATACGGTAAGGCAATATTCTTGGTGTGCGAATCTCTAGGGGCAGATACATGCGTCAGAGGATCATAGCCCGTGCAACGCACTGTTACAGTATATTACACTACTGAGACTGATACTGTTAGAAGATAACATGAGGAGGTACTACTGTTATACGGATGCTAATTGGATGATATTTATAGACCAAGGGATGTACTATTATATAGATGCCAAAAAATGTCCATTACACATGGACACCAGTTTGGCTGAGGAGGTATGGTACTACAATTGCAGAGCATAGATCATATTTGCCTCAGGTGTGTGGGCAGAGTATCCCTGGACCTGCATGTGGCCATCAGGGCAGCGGAGCAGCTATGGGAGTCACAGAAGACCTGAAACACAAACTGCGGCGGGCCCGGTGAGCCGTGATGAAAAAGATGCGGTGCACCCGGCTGGTGGCGGCCGCCGTGACCCGAGACCTGCACGAAACGAAAGCACCGGTGCAGAACTTACTGATGCAGCAGGGGAGATCATGCCGCCGTAAACCACTCACGCTGGGGACCGCACACGCTGAGGAAGCCGGAACCGGAAGTCGCGCCGGAATGACGTCAGCACCACGAGATGCTGCACCACGAGATGCTGACAGCCTGGAGAGGCCGTGCGGCAGGTAAATACCCTACGCCCCTCCCACAAATGCAGGCTGGAATCCAGCCTGCTGTACATATATCAGCATCTTTAGTGCCAGAGGGCTGTAAAGAGTGAACTTAGGATTACCACTGGGATCCTTGCCTATAAAATATCAGCATTAGAAGAATCCCTCCATTGACAACTGCCATTGCCTGATAATAGGATTACAAGTCAACGTATTATTACTTATGCTATATAAAACGCTTTACTTTGATGAACTGTACCAACTGTCCAGAGTCCGTTGATTCTTCAGTAAATGTTCAAATGGTACAACAACTGACTCCTCATTCTTACACGTGAGCTTCACGTGTTTTCCCATATGGTTTGGTAGAGTTACAAGAATTGGCGCCACAAACACAGGGGCCCAGCCGCAAAAGCACCTAGCACCAATTATCAACGGCACCTCAACTTCCATTTGGCTGGTGTTCCCTGCAACTGAGAGCGCCTCAGAGGATTTTGTGCTGTCTTCCCATCCACTGTACGCCAGCCCAGGGAGGCATCTGCTAACCATGAGTACATGAACTATTGTACCCATCGGCCCATGAGCCTCACATGTACCCATCATACCTCATTCGTACCCATGAGCCTCACATGTTTTCCCCTGTGGTTTGGTAGAGTTACAAGAATTGGCGCCACAAACACAGGGGCCCAGCCGCAAAAGCACCTAGCACCAATTATCAACGGCACCTCAACTTCCATCTGGCTGGTGTTCCCTGCAACCGCAAGTGCCCTGGAGGATTTTGTGCTGTCTTCCCATCCACTGTACGCCAGCCCAGGGAGGCATCTGCTAACCATGAGTACATGAACTATTGTACCCATCGGCCCACCTTGAGCCTCACATGTTTTCCCCTGTGGCTTGGTAGCGTTACACATGTATAATAAATGCAGATACTAGACTTCTGCCTTCCTGTGTAATCATGTTACACTGGACCATGTACAGTAAAGGCAGATATAGACGACCCCTTTTTACCAACCTCTGCCAGAGATTGAAGTTTTTTTTATGATGATGATGAAGTGTTATCCTTTATTAGGGCGTGTGGACATCCTAGACGGGATATTCCCCTTCTCCATGAGCCAGAAACTTGCTCTATGCTGTAAATGTAAGCAAGAATGTTCTAATTCACAGACAGCAAAAGAATATCTGTGACCTCTTTCCACTGGAGATATTGTCCGCTTTTGCAATTTAATATTTTTTACTCCATGGCTTCCAAAAGCCATAGCTTTTTTTATTTATCCGTTCATGTAAGCCGTATGAGAGCTGTTTTTATAGGACAACTAGTACTTTATAATAGTCCCAGTTTTCAATCTATCTGATGCATTAAGAAGCCGAAACAAAATATTAATGGGGTTGATTTGGAAAATAATCAATTGTGCCATCATTGGATGTCTGTTGGAATAAAATGTGCCCAATTTACTAAGTCTCATACCTCCTAAATGGGTTGTCCCATGTACACATTTATGGCATATTGATAGGATATGCCAAAAATGTCCCACTCAGCTATTTTCAGCAATGCGTGGAGAAAGGCGTTCATGTGCGATGATGTCTCTATTCATGATGGGTCCCCGTCCCAGAGATGAGACCTGCACCTATCGGACATTCATGGCATATCCTATCAATATGCCATACTGTCCACAAGGACATGCTCTATAAACTATATAATCTGTAATTATTGTACGTCATAAGAATGGCATAAATCTATCCATGAATGTGTAGAACTTTTGATGTATGCAGTGATTAAACATCTAATTTTGTCGATGCTGGTTGCTGTGTTGGGCATATAATAATACAGAATATATTTTTACTACGTGTTAGATCGATATGGATGAATAAAATTGGATGTAGCCATAGACAGTAATTGAAAACTATGTATGTTTGTATATATCATATTCCATCTATGAAGCCGTCATCGGCAGCAGGTAAATAATTTTCCTTCTTGTCAGATCATCAGCCATACATTGCACAACATGCAGTGGTACATAAGTTCATCTACTGTATATAATTTACTTGTCGTTGGAGGCTTGGTACTGGGTGCGTCCATCACCGATGGGCTGCTCACGTCTTTCAATAAGCCATTGATGCTGGCTGATGGGCCACATGCCGAAATAGCTCTTGGTGGTCTCTTCCCTGGCACCTTTACTGTTGTTCTCAGCAGATCCATCTCCTTCCCGTGAGTGCTATGCAAATAGTCCTTTAAATATAGAGAACAAATACAAGAATTATATATCGCTACTATATTCTGCCGCGCTTTACAGACATTAGCATCACTTGCAATCCCCAATGGGGCTCACAATCTGTTCCCTATAAGTGTGTCTTTAGAATGTGGGAGAAAACCCACGCAAACATGTGCAGAACATACAAACTCCATGCAGATGTTGTCCTTGGTCAGATTTTAACCTAGGACCCCAGCGCTGCAAACCACCAGTGCTAACCACTGAGCCACCATGCTTGAAATAAAAGGAAACACTGTAAAATATAGAAGGACCAACTACAAAATCTAGACATCAGACCTTACATTTGCACCATGTTTAGGGGACAATCACATGGCAGGATTTGGTACTGTGAAAAAGCATCATGCCCGTTCCTGAAAACTGGAGTGGGTTTCTGCAGACAGACATTATAAACTGTGTGAATGCACCCTGGCAGGACTTTGTTCAGATGATTGCTATTGCAACCGGCTGTCTTGTTAGGATGCTGGTGTATAAGGGACTTTCAGGCCTACTCCATTCACTTATTAAATGTAATAGGCATGTTCAAATAAGTAAATTACAGCATATATGAAATATTTATGATGTTTTCACTTATCAACTGGCAAGTACTTTAATGTGTTTTATCAGCTTTTTACTTATAGTTTCATGTGTAAATCTCAAAAAGAATTAACATATAGGCACAAGGAATATGACCATTTACAATGTGCAAGCTATGTATGAAATCAAGGGTTATAGTGGTTACAGTATCCCTCCCATGTCAATGGCTTCTCACCCAGCCGACTACTACCCTCTCTCTGCACTGATGAGGGGCAAAAACCCTGAACCAGCTATCGGTAGATGGGTGTCTTTGCTTATGAAAATGCTTTCAGGTTTTGGCCTAGCCCAAGTCCTTGTTCCAAGGCCCGGTTTAAAGGGCCAGACGCTGACTTATATCCTAGCCATCCAATAGGTGGCACTAGAGAACCAACCTTTGTCCTTTTGGATAAGAGCTTATTTACATGTGGTTCCGTTTTGAAACTATTGGAGGGAAATCTTAAAGGGGTTTTACTAGGATATGCCTCTAATGTCTGATAGGTGTGGCTCCTACATCTGGGACCCACATCTATCTTTAGGCTCGGTTCACACCTGAGCGTTTTACAGCGCGTTCCTACGTGCTGTAAAATGCTCAACAGGCAAAAACCAATGATTCCCTGTGGGCATGGTTCTTACCTGAGCGTTTTACAGCGCGTACGAATGCGCTGTAAAACGCCCTATGCCCCAAGAAGTACAGGAGCTTCTTTGGGGCGTATTGTCGCACGTACGCCTCTGTGGTCAATAGCAAGAACGCGCGAACGACGCCCGTTTCCAAATACAAAAACCCCCTTAAAATACACCCGATAAAAACTCCTGTAAACAGCGCTTATCGGATACGCTCAAGTGTGAACCCAGCCTTAGAGTAGAGCCCGCAAACTGCTCACATGCACGTGAGGGCTTACATACCCTCCATTCATTTCTGTGGGACTGCCGAAAATAGCCCAGCGTTGGCTAAGCTATTTCTGTAAGCCCCATAGAAGTGAAGGGATCACTGGGCGAGCTTGCGCAGTGCGTTTCCCATTCATTGGGACTTCTGAAAATAGCAGTCCCATAGAAATAAATGGAGGACGGCTGCACATGTGCGGTGAGCCCTCCTGTACTTGTAGGCTCTGCTCTAAGGATAGATGCGGTGGGACAACTCCTTCAACCCTTATATGCACCAAGACATGCCTGTATGTCTAAAGGGCACAAGGAGAGTATGGACCAGGCTCACAAGCTTCACCTGCCCCATACTTACATGGCGGATGCTGGACACCTGCCTGCAGCGGCTGGGACTGGAGAATGGCCATTTAACCAGTTAGATGCCTGAGCAGGGCCACAGGATGTGAGCAGCTACACAGAAAGAAGGGGCTCCCACTGTCCCACGATGACCCCCTATCCTGCAACGCAATCATGGGGCGCCAGTCGATTGTCATGGTAATCAGGGGCCTTGTGAAGGCCCCCAGGCCTACCATGTTAGGACTCCTATTACACTGGTAAATTTACAATAATAACAGTGAACTGTACAATAAATCAAACAATCATATGCTCAAGTCTGCAAGGTGGAGGGGAAAAAAAGTACAAAAAAGAGGATCTAAACCAGTGTTTCTCAACTGAAGTACTTAGGTCCCATCTGCCGGTCATGATTTTAGAATATCCCACAGAATGAATACTTTTAGTAAGTACCACTACAATAACAATATCTCCTGCTCAATACTAAGGCTAAGTGTTAGAAAACATGATAGGCATGTGGGCCCTGAAGACTGGAGTTAAGGAACACTGATCTAAACAATGTAAGACAATGTAAGTAAGGATGCCATGGCTGAAAATGTCATAATTATTAGAATATCATTTTATTTATCCTGTATGGTGAATGCAGTAAAAAACAACTGCCCAAAAATATTTTTTGGTCACCTTGCCTCTAAAATAATGGAATAAAAATGCTCAAAAACTTGTATGTACCTCAAAATGGTGCCTTTAAAAACTACAGTTTCTAGTGCAAAATAGAAGCTCTTGCACGGCTTCGACAATGTAAAAATAAAAAAGTTATGGTCAACTCTACACAAAGCTAAACATCCTGCTACTTGGAGTGTCCTTATGCCACAGAGACATGAAAGAGAAGTGTTAATTTTAACGTAAATTTGTTTTCCCTTAGTCCTAACAGCAGCACAAGTGGGGAGTTCTCCGCTATGAAACTGGTAGGACAGGTGGAATTTTTATTGATTAAAATTGCTATCAAGACAATTAAACAATTAACCCACCCCTATAAAGGGATGCCGCCCTTAAACCAGTGCTTTATCAGCAAGTACACAAACAAAAATAGGGTGGGAAATTTGTGTGCTGCTGTTAGGACTAAAGGAAAACAAATTTATGTTAAAATTAACGCTTTCCTTACGTCCTAACCAGTAGCACAAGTGGGGACCTAGCAAGGAGCGAAAGACAAATTGGGTTCCCATTTTTTTTATGAGAAGGCGGCACTGAGAATGTCTCTTCATTATTTACTTATAAAGATAAACAAGAGGGGCCCCCCCTTCGATTATATATGTAAATCTGGGGCAAAAATACAAATTTAAGCACAGCGCGGCTAAAACAGCCGCCGAATATACGCACGCCGCTGACCCGGAAGTCATCTGATGCACTTCCAGGTATGGCGCGCATGCGCGCGAAACACCGAGCGGGGGCAGCCGCAGTGGCGTCGCCAGGGGGGGGCCAGAGGGGGCCACGGCCCCCCCTACATCATGCTCGGCCCCCCCATGTGCCCCCCCAACTAAAATGCGCCCCCCCCCAAAGTGAGCTGCTGCCGCCGCCGGGCACAGGGAGATGAGCGCTTCCATTGCGCTCATCTCCTTACTACTGCCTGTGCCAGCAGCGGTGCAGGGGAGGGAGAGGCGTGTCCCTTCCCCTTGCTCTGATAGGCTGCCGGCACTAGGCCGGCAGCCTATCAGAGGCCGGCGCAGGCGGCGCGATGACGTCATCGCGCTGCCTGACCCATACAGCGTGGGACACAGACCAGAAGAAGCCTGCATCGCATCGCTGCCACTGAGGTAAGTATAAATGTTCTTTTTTTTTTTTTCTTACAATAGTGATACTGAAGGGGTGGGGGACTTAATAATGCCACATGATGGGGGGGGACTTAATAATGCCACATGATGGGGGGGACTTAATAATGCCACATGATGGGGGGGACTTAATAATGCCACATGATGGGGGGGACTTAATAATGGCACATGATGGGGGGTACTTAATAATGCCACATGATGGGGGGGACTTAATAATGCCACATGATGGGGGGGACTTAATAATGCCACATGATGGGGGGGACTTAATAATGGCACATGATGGGGGGACTTAATAATGGCACATGATCGGGGGGACTTAATAATGGCACATGATCGGGGGGGACTTAATAATGGCACATGATCGGGGGGACTTAATAATGGCACATGACGGAGGGGGGACTTAATAATGGCACATGACGGGGGGGGGACTTAATAATGGCACATGATGGGGGGGACTTAATAATGGCACATGATGGGGGGGGGACTTAATAATGGCACATGATGGGGGGGACTTAATAATGGCACATGATTACTGGCACGTAATGGGGGGCTTATTACTGACACGTAATGGGGGGCTTATTACTGGCACATGATGGGGGGGCTTATTACTGGCACATGATGGGGGGCTTATTATTGGCACGTAATGGGGGGCTTATTACTGGCACGTAATGGGGGGCTTATTACTGGCACATTATTGGTGGGCACTATAGGGGCATCTACTGAGGCAAAACAAAGAAGGGGTGTTTTATATGGGGGGCTCTGTACAGTAGCATTTTATACTGGGATACATTATGGTGGGTACTATGGGGAAGGGGGGAGAGGAGTACTATGGAGTCATCTACGGGGGCACTAAGAAGGGGTAATTTATACTTGCAAAATTATGGGGGACACTGAGGGCATCTACTGGGGCATTTTATACTGGTACATTATGGGGGGCACTAGGAGGAAGGGGGAGAGGAGCACTATGGGGGCATTTACTGGGGGCACTATATAGGGGTATTTTATACTGGCACATTATGGGGGACATTAGCTCAACTGGGGGCATAAGGGGGTATTTTTTGCATTGTCACATTATAAGGAGAATTATTTCTACTGGGGGGCATAATGGTGGGCTTTATTACTCCCCCATGGTATGACCCCCTAGTAGCAGCACCGGCCTCTCCCTGCTCTGCTGTCCCTCTGCCCCTTCTCCAAATCCTTATTATGAAATCTTTCTCATTAGGATAAAACACATCAGCTCCGCCGAGCCCCCGGACAAAGTGTGGAAGTGGCGTCCGAGATCCCCAAGGGCCAAGCCAAGTAACTGTAAGTGTTCATGTGAAATATGTTTATGTTATACACATATAGCCTACACTGTGCCCCACAATATACAGTATACCTCTACACTGTGCCACACAATATACAGTATACCTCTACACTGTGCCACACAATATACAGTATACCTCTACACTGTGCCACACAATATACAGTATACCTCTACACTGTGCCACACAATATACCTCTACACTGTGCCACACAATATACCTCTACACTGTGCCACACAGTATACCTCTACACTGTGCCACACAGTATACCTCTACACTGTGCCACACAGTATACCTCTACACTGTGCCACACAGTATACCGTATACCTCTACACTGTGCCCCACGATATACAGTATACCTCTACACTGTGCCCCACGATATACAGTATACCGCTACACTGTGCCACACAGTATACAGCTACACTGTGCCACACAATATACAGTATACCTCTACACTGTGCCACACAGTACACCTCTACACTGTGCCCCACAATATACAGTATACCTCTACACTGTGCCACACAATATACAGTATACCTCTACACTGTGCCCCACGATATACAATATACTGCTACACTGTGCCACACAGTATACAGTATACCGCTACACTGTGGAGTCTGTTCTATAAGCACCCTTGTTCTGTGGCGGCGGACAGAAAATAATCTGGAAGTGCCTCTCCCGAGACCAGGCTCTGGATCCGCCACTGGTCTGGACCGCTCACAGGAGTGTACATTTCTTCTAAACTGTAATCCGTATCCTCTGACCTGCAGAAATGAGCGCTCGCTCGATAACAACTAACAGGCAGTACCTGTAGGCTGTAGCCTGGCCCTGTTACCGAAGCTAGCCGAGTGGTGTAAGGTTAAGGTACTAGTAGAGATGAGCGGCTGCTGAATCCTGATTTAAAGTTAAAGTTACTGCAGGATATGGATTACGGTTTAGAAATGTCAAATGTACACTCCTGTGAGAGGCGGGGAGGGGGATCTGTGGATGACACTGTTATGGAGGGGGAAATGGGGATGACACTGTCATGGGGTGGATCTGTGGATGACACATATAGCATAAGATGCTATACCCGGTATGTGGCATCCACAGATCCCCCCATAGCAGTGTCATCCACAGATCCCCCTCTCTATAAAAGTGTCATCCACAGACAGCTGGACTTTTCTTCCCTGTTGCGGTTTTAGGTATCGCAGCATTTCGAAGCGTACTTGTGTAAATGTATCGTTGTTATAGCTGCCCCCCCTACTTTTGTCCTGGCCCCCAGTGTGCTCCCCCAAATTTTGAAAGCTAGAGACGCCACTGGGCAGCCGGGACTGCGGCCAAGTACAGGCCGAGCCCAGGGGGATATCGCCGGGATATAGAGGTGCCAACAGGCCCCCCTACCATCTAACTGAGGCCGCAATCCGGCGGAACCTAGGAAAAAACGTCCACAAGGACCAAGAACTTGGCAGCAAACTAATCAAAAAGGTAACAGGCAGCGCCTGAACCTGTCCTCAGTCCACAGGACAGATAAAAAAGCACTGGTTTAAGGGCGGGCATCCCTTTATAGGGGGTTGATTAATTGTTTTATCGTCTTGGTAGCAATTTTAATCAATAAACATTCCACCTGTCCTACCAGTTTCACAGGGGAGAACTCCCCACTTGTGCTGCTGGTTAGGACGTAAGGGAACTACTTGTTTTGTTTCTACACTAACAATATGGTGACTGTTTCATAAAAACAAATTACAGTATTACTAGAAAAGCTGCAAATTTTCTCACAACATTGTCGCACATCATCTGCAACATTTTGGTGGCATAAACTCTCTTGTCGATGTGGGCCACTGTGTAGAGATGTCGCTTATTTTTGTATTTACTGCAACTTGGGTTTAGTGCATGAAGGTGAAGTTGTTGTTCTGAGTAGTTATGGTGCATTTCTGAAAACAGACAGTAGGTGGCACTGCTTCCAAATTCCTTAGGCATAAAGACACTCTGGGTGAAGAAGGAAGCCCTGTGTGTAGGCTAGGGGGTTCTCCAGGGTTTACAAATTGATGACCTATCCTCAGTATAGATCATTAATATGAGATCGGTAATGGTCCAACTCCCGATTGCCCTGCTGATCACCTGTTTGAGGAGGCCGCTGTGCTCCTGTGTGCACCTCTGCCTCCTCACAGCTTACCAAGCATAGTTGCACATTGTATAGCGGCTGTGCTTGGTATTGCAGCACAGTGAATGGGTCTGAGCTTTTACTAGGTCATGTGAACAATGAGTGTGAGGTCACATGACATTGGAAGAGGCCTGAGCGTTTATGAAGCACTGTGGCCTCTTCATGCAGCTGATCGGCCCCCTGCCAATCTTATATTGATGACCTATCCTGGAAGCATGCCCAGCTACTCTGTGCACCTTGGGCCTGCTCATTTACCTATGGGTTAAAAGTAACAGTCTCAATGGACATAATTTTTTGTACACTAATGTAATGCAATGTGTATACTGTGAAGCATTGTGCCCCCTGTACATGTTTACCTGGTGTAATGGCATTGTCATTAATGAGGTACTCTGGTTATAACACGCTGTTGCCTATCTTCTGAAAAGGAACTAACCATTTGATTGGTGGGACTCCAATTGCTGGAACCCCACAAATCACAAGAACGAGGGCCCCATATGCAAAGGCTGGTCGAGCATGCGCTGTGCTGCTCCATTCATTCTCTATGGGGCTGCCGGAGAAAGCTGAGTGTTGTACTTGGCTATCTCTGGCAGTCACATACAGATTGAATGGAGCAGCACGGCACATGCTTGACTAGCTGCTCTATTTATTTTGGGGTTCAGTGCCCTCCATTTGTGTGATCTAATCTAATGTGGAGAGAGGATAACCTGCTAAGTACTTACATTAATGCTAGGATGGTAGAGCAGCATGCCATTGCTGGTCAGAGTCACATACTTCTTCTTCCACTCCTTGTTCAAAGAATTGCCACTACGTTTCAGTAAGAAGCTCTGAAAAATATGAGATAAAATTCACTACATAGGGAGGATATAGAAAGAAAATATTTGACTTTTTAATAATAGAACAATCCTAATACATAGCTGCCAGAATTATGTACAGGTACATGTATGAGAACTGTGTACAACATATATATATATATAGTGACACAGTGAGAGGGTTGGTTCTGGGAAAACAAGTATTTTCCTCCCAGCAATACCGGACCGGATTTTAATGCTGGTCCAGGTTTTGGCAGCACCTGGCTGTCCTTAAATAGTCAGCTGGGCTCAGAAGCCATGTCTCTGTATTGGGATCTGAGAGCCTTGTGTCTGGATGAAGGCTTGCTACCTGTTTGGCGTGAAAACAGGTTGGTGCTGCTATCAGCAAGGACTCTTTGAGGCAGAATTGCTGCATGGTGTGAATTACCACCAACACCACAAGGTGACTTTTTGTTTGAATATGACTGCTTGTTTTGTCACTTGCCTAAAGTGTGAATAAAACACTGAACTGTTTCATCCAAAGAACTTGTTGTTGCCTCTATACTGCGTCCACTAATCCTGTCTACCAGAGCGAAACCCTACAATATATATATGGTGAAATGAGGGAGTCACCATTGCTGTTGTTGCACCAAAGCTCAGCTCCTTTGATTCACAGGACCAGGCAGGGGCAAAGCATCGACAGTGGGGCTGACGGTAAAAATGATTGGAGCTTGGGTGCAACTAGAGCAATGGTAAAGCCCTCATTGCACCAAAGGCCTAATTAGGGTATTAGAAATAAGTATTGTAATTCACAAACAGAGCTTCGGATCAACAAAAGAAAAAATGAATTTTAATCAGGTGAAGCTCAGATTTGTGTCTATGTGAACTGTTGAAAGATTCCCTTTAAAGGGATTATCCCATGAAAATTATTATTGTGCAATGAAAAGAACATCTCATATGAAGTATTATTGCAATAGACAAGCAATAAAAATATTTTTCTGTTTTTTACATTTGCCTCTCTGGTAGCGCCCTCTGCTGTCTATTCTTCTGGTCCACCTTCTTCAGCATTAGGGGTGGACTGACATGCCCAGTAGCTTCTCTGCTTCCCTCCCCTCAATGCTGTTATAGTGATCTCATCGTAAAGCAGGGAAAGTAGCTGAGAAACCTTTTTATTCATTCACCGACATTTCATAGAAGTTCATAGAAATACTGTATATAGCTTTACCTCTAGCTATCTCTAGACAGTGGAGAGGGAAATTGTGGAGCATAACGTACCATATGTATCTCTAAGATTATATGTGAGGAATTATTTTCAATGCAGTGGAGAAAGAGCTTAACTAGAACTAATTGCTATGCATCCTGGGAGATACATGTGCTTGATAAGCTACTGCCCACCAACAGAAAGGCAAGCAAGTCATCCAAATAAGCAAATACATGAGTAAAACATATTTTTTTTTTTTACATTTATGGGATAAGCCTTTTAAATATACAAACCAGATTCCAAAACAGTTGGGACACTATACAAATCGTGAATAAAAACTGAATGCAATGATGTGGAGGTGCCAACTTCTAATATTATTCAGAATAGAACATAAATCACGGAACAAAAGTTTAAACTGAGAAAATGTACCATTTTAAGGGAAAAATATGTTGAATCTGAATTTCATGGTGTCAACAAATCCCCAAAAAGTTGGGACAAGGCCATTTTCACCACTGTGTGGCATCTCCCCTTCTTCTTACAACACTCAACAGATGTCTGGGGACCGAGGAGACCAGTTTCTCAAGTTTAGAAATAGGAATGCTCTCCCACTCTTGTCTAATACAGGCCTCTAACTGTTCAATCGTCTTGGGCCTTATTTGTTGCACCTTCCTCTTTATGATGCACTAAATGTTCTCTATAGATGAAAGATCTGGACTGCAGACTGGCCATTTCAGTACCCGGATCCTTCTCCTACGCAGCCATGATGTTGTGATTGATGGAGAATCTGGTCTGGTATTATCTTGTTGAAAAATGCAGGGTCTTCCCTGAAAGAGATGACGTCTGGATGGGAGCATATGTTGTTCTAGAACCTGAATATATTTTTCTGCATTGATGGTGCCTTTCCAGACATGCAAGCTGCCCATGCCACACGCACTCATGCAACCCCATACCATCAGAGATGCAGGCTTCTGAACTGAGCGTTGATAACAACTTGGGTTGTCCTTGTCCTCTTTGGTCCGGATGACATGGCGTCCCAGATTTCCAAAAATAACTTTGAATCGTGACTCGTCTGACCACAGAACAGTCTTCCATTTTGCCACACTCCATGTTAAATGATCCCTGGCCCAGTGAAAACACCTGAGCTTGTGGATCTTGCTTAGAAATGGCTTCTTCTTTGCACTGTAGAGTTTCAGCTGGCAACGGCGGATGGCACGGTGGATTGTGTTCACTGACAATGGTTTCTGGAAGTATTCCTGAGCCCATTCTGTGATTTCCTTTACAGTAGCATTCCTGTTTGTGGTGCAGTGTCGTTTAAGGGCCCGTAGATCATGGGCATCCAGCATGGTTTTACGGCCTTGACCCTTACGCACAGAGATTGTTCCAGATTCTCTGAATCTTCGGATGATGCTATGCACAGTTGATGATGATAGATGCAAAGTCTTTGCAATTTTTCGCTGGGTAACACCTTTCTGATATTGCTCCACTATCATTCTGCGCAACATTGTGGGACTTGGTGATCCTCTACCCATCTTGGCTTCTGAGAGACACTGCCACTCTGAGAAGCTCTTTTTATACCCAATCATGTTGCCAATTGACCTAATTAGTGTTAATTGGTCTTCCAGCTCTTCGTTATGCTCAAATTTACTTATTGCTACTTGTCCCAACTTTTTTGGGATTTTTTGACACCGTGAAAATTTGAATCAACGTATTTTTCCTTTTAAAATGATACATTTACTCGGATTAAACGTTCTACGTTCTATTACAAATAAAATATTGACATTTGCCATCTCCACATCATTGCATTCAGTTTTTATTCACAATTTGTTTAGTGTCCCAACTTTTTTGGAATCCGGTTTGTAATATCCTAGGTGTCTTTTAATTGAAAAAGATACAACAAATAGTCTTGATTAAAAATATATTACTCTTTTATGTATACAGCTCCTATGGAGATTTATGTGTCTTCATGGTCACACACAAACTTTGACTGATTCTGCATTCATGTGTTATTCCACTCCCTCTAGACTTCTACTGTCTATAGGCTACCAGACAGATGCAGAGGCAGTGGAGGAACACTTGGCTGTAGAATGGGAACAGATTGATGAGCAGGGAAGGAAATTTTATCCATTATCTTGGGATCCATTGTCATTTTTATGTAATACTACGACTCCATGGTGAACCTGTCGAACCACAGATATCCCTGGCACCACGCAGAATACATAGACATCATGTTCTGTGGGGCCCATTACTTTAATAGGAAGCGCTCAAAGGTACTGTTAAATCTGTGGTCCATGCCTGCCGCCACCCTGCTCTCCTGGATGGCCACGGGCACCGCTCTGCTTATCTACGGCTTCTGCTCTAGTGGCACGGACCTGCTGCCCTTCCTCTGTTCCCTAATGGGAGTTCTGGCCACCAGAGTCACCTGAATGTTCTCCCCAGCAGGGCCCACAGCCTGGTTCTTGCCAGTAAGACTACTCTCTTATTCCCAAAGAGCACATGCATGCCCCCCCTCCCTTCTTATGGGGCCAGCACACACCCTAATTAATACGAGCCAGTGGCTTGTCAAATTTGGGTACTTTAGATACCTTCCCCTATGTGAGGGTGCCTGAGCAATAGGTTCCTAGCTTGCAAGCTCCTGACACTTTTACATCTGTCATTACCTCTGCCTGTTCCTGACTATGGGTTCCTGATCCCTCAGTACTTTGCACCGGTTCCTCTTGACTCCTGTGCAGGGGAGGGCTGGCCATAGACCCTATAGGGAATTATGTTGGTGGGCCGATGCCCGTAGGGCCACTCAAGCCCTTCTCACTGCTGCTGGCTGGGTAATACTACTGAGGATCATTATTAGATGAAGTCCAAGCAGCATACTGAAGTTTGGGCTGCTTTGGTGTTGTGGCCCATATCTCATCTCCTAAACCCCTTGCTTCATATCCATATTAAAGACAATTAGAGGAGGAGAACAGAATGTGGCAGCTATTGATGACCACCACAGAGGTACAGCTTCTGGGGAGGCATTCTGTACTGCTCTGTGGTATTAATGACCTTCTTTCAATTTGGACCCACCTACAACATTGGGGTCATTTAGTTTTTTTTTCCAGGGCCACTTTAAGTTCCAGTGCACCCCTGCTCCCATGGGTCAGTTGTCAATCATACGGAGATTATTCCAAGAGGTAGCGGTCTGGCGGTTCACCTGCAGTGAATTCCAGATCTGTGTACAAGAGTTAAAGGACAAAATGCAGAGGACTGCCAGGATAATGCCCTTAGGAGTAGCCCTAGGTCAAATCTGTAGGTTGACACAGCAGTTCCACATCTACTGCCATAATAGTTGCAAGCTGCAAAAATGACCATAGCCTTACCTGCAATCTGCCAAGTACCCTGTGTGCATCCTGTATTTGCTCCCCTACCAGCATTGCTTCCTTTTACAGCATGCTACAAATCTCTGCCTGTCTCATGATAAAACCATCCATGTGCATGAGACCTACATACATTTTCATATAAAGAAGTTACCATTAGGATGTCAGCTGAATTACACTAAATAAATACAACTCTTAAAAAAACGTGGTTTGAAACGCAGAGTATAAAAAATGAATAAAGGATGTGGTGCTTTAGCCCCTATTAAATATAGTAATATTTTCTTTGAAGATTATGGAACACCATAAATAATAGAAGCTCAGCCTACAGGTTGTGATGTTCCAATTAACCTCTGCGTTTTCAAACGTGAACACATTTCCAATGCATCCTGTCCCTTCTGTGACACAAAACAAAATCTCTTGCCCACACAACAACCCAGCAAGTCTGCTTCTTTCTACAGCTCGCCTAACCGCACATTGCTACCTCAGCCACAATGACTTGCCACTCTCTTTGTGGAAGGATTCAATTGGAATGTGTGGGTTTTCCTCGCGGTAGCTCTTCCCACAAGAAGCAGCGGGTAGCCGCTCGATAGAAGAATAATGTATAGCTTTCTGCTGCGTCCTAGCGTTCTCTTTCCATTTAACATTCTTTGCAGAAGAAAACTGTAACAATTAAGGTGTTCGCTTCAGAGAGGCTGTGTGGGTGTTTGTCATTCGCTGTTGAATTGTGCCAGTACATTAGCTAATCAAATGGTAACATATTAGCATGTACCAGGAAGGGACATTAATCCCTGCACAGCGGGCATATGTTAACTCCTTAAATTAAGAATTCTCTATGTGTATGGACTATATAATATAATATATATATATATATTAAAGAAAATGTTGACTATAAAATTGGGAATTTATCGTGAGTGGTTTGTTTGCCCTTTACTCCTGTGTAGTGGGTGGTTTATTTAGGACGAATATTTATAATATTCATGGAGATCTTATCTTTTTTTTCTTTCTCTTTTATAGATGATATGTTGAAGATTGATGAGAGGATGAGGAATATGAATTATGAATGCACTTGCCAGATATTTTTGCTACTACAGTGCAAACTATTTGCTATATGATCTGCTGCAGTTCCCGGGTTGTGCTATTAATATATGTTATAATATTTCTTTTATCACCTGTTTTCTTTACAATACACAGAGGAGACCCCTCGCGGGCTATTTTTGGGCGTGGTAGATTCATGAGGTGGCCCCATGGCAGTTGCCCCATGAATATGGGAACATCTGTATGGTCTGTTCCTCAGTTTGGGAGGGGTGCGTGTCCCAGATGGTATACACTCCCGTGTCCCTCTGGATCCCTTTCGCCATAGACCCTTATTTGGACTCTATGAGTCTATGTATCTGTACAGGTGTTAGTTTATTCAACCAGCGATTAAAATGGCATAGCGTGCTACCGCTAATCATATTGCGCTTGCGCCAGAATACTTTTGCAGTTTGCATTTTCCAATATGGCCACCGTAACTTCGGAACGCTTGTGCGCATGCTCCGATAGCCGCATCATGTAGCGGCGCCATGGCAACCAAGAGCGGATCCCGGGCATGCGCAGTGGTGCTCTTCACACGCCGAGTTTGTCACGGTATGTGCACTGAGTCACTGTACATATGGTTGGTGTATCTCTAATCCTCCCCCGCCTCAATTTAACATATCGTGATTATTGCACATGTCACTTTCTATTTACATATGTTATGAATTAGTTTTAATCTTCAATTATATGAAATATTGCTCTTTTTTATACTATTAGGCATTCTGGCTATTTTCACTTTTTTATAAGGATCTGCAAGTCACGTTTGCTTCTATTATGTCCAGTGTTTTTATTTCACTGTATAAATTTCATTTCACGGTGTATGAATTTTCTTTTTATTTATTGAATAATTAATTAATTAATAATCATGTATGTGATTGACTATGATATATAAAATGAGCACTTTGTCCTTGAATTTTGCTTGAGAAAGGCTCTATTGTTGAGATGAAATGCCGCTGTACCACATGGGTGAATAAAAGTTATTCCATTATTATTTTTTGGAGTGCTGCCCTTCTCTCTCTCTCTCTCTCTATCTATATATCTATATCTATATATATATATATATATATATATATCTAAAATGGAAAAATGGACAGCACTCCAAAGAGTAAAATGTAAGAAAACGTTATTTACCCCAGTGGGAAATGCGCGACGTTTCGGCTCCGAATCAGAACCTTTCTCGGAGAAAGGTTCTGATTCGGAGCCGAAACGTCGCGCATTTCCCACTGGGGTAAATAAAGCTTTCTTACATTTTACTCTTTGGAGTGCTGCCCATTTTTCCATTTTTGTATTTTTGGAGTGATCCACATTGGGCCTGCTGCACCCACCAGCTTGTATTGAGGACGGTGCTGCCATTGCTTTTTTATTTCTTTATATATATCTATATATCTATATATTAATATATATATATATATATATATATATATATATATATATATATATATAGTAGTCCTAACATCCACAAAACCTGTGATAATGTATACCTACAAGTAGTGCTGCCATACCAGTGGCGTGTTGGGAGGCAGTGACACCACCCTCCCTACCAGCAGTGTTATTGCGGTCAGTGAATTTACATTGTGTAATGTTATGTATTCAATGTGTCTTTTGTCCCTACGGAGGATAGACATTGGATATATTTGAGTCAATTGTGCACACATTCCTTTAGGCTCCTTTCGCACAAGAGTATTTGCAGTCTGTATATGGGGCAAATTTTGTGTACGAGAATCTGCTGCTAATGTTAGTGAATAGGGCTATTCACAAAGGATTTCCGTCAGAATTTGAAATCTGCAGCATGTCCTAGTTTTGGGTGTATTTTGCTTCCAAATCTGCCCTTCATAGTCTATGCAGAAAGGAAGGAATATGCATGTAAACCCGGATGAATTACAGAAGCAATATTGATGACAATCTTGATGGTATAGCATCCGAAATCAGGGCGTATTTCGGATCCAGACTACGGGTGGATTGTAATATGCTCATGTGAATGAGGCCTATTAGGCATGTGCTACACGGCGACACTGGTCGCGGCCAGGATCACTGAGACGCGGTGATCCCATAGACATGAATAGGATCGCCACAGCAGTCGCAAGAAATCCAGCCTTGTTGGATTTCTTGCGACTGCTGAGGCGATCCCATTCATTTCTATGCGATCCTGGCCGCGACAGGTGTTGCGCGTTCAGTGTCGCCGTGCAGCCCTTGCCTTAGGAATAAAGTTTGATTTGATATTATTCCGTTCGTGTATTAAACCTGTGTTTTATTATTATGCCCATGTACCTTTAAAGGGGTTGGCCACTTTCTTGCTACTTTCTTGCTACATGTGTATGTAAGATAGCCTTTGTTGATATTCTGTGCCATTTGTTATATTTCATAAGCTATGCCCACTTGTTAGGCAATTATTAGAGGTCGTGTCCATAAGATGGCTGCTGATGGAGGGTCATATGACCAGGCAAATCACCTCCATGCGATGTCTCCTGCAAGTCAATGAGCCTCTGGGAAAGAGGTATGTAAATGAGCTCTTGTCACGATGCGGTTCACTGTGACAGTTGTGGCCATGTAGGCTGGCTGCATGTCCTCTCGCGTTCCGGCTGCAGGCTGACTCCTGTGTATGCTGGTTGCTTAGGGCTGCGTTGGCCTGTGTGAACTGTTGCCTGTGAATGTGTGCATTCCCTGTGTCTGCATCTCTGTGGTTCCTGTCACCGATGCCGTGCAGGCTGGCTGCATGCGCTTTGTGTACTGGCTGTGGGTGTTGCCATGTATGCTGGTTCTGCTATGCACTCTGGCTGTGTCCTCGTGTGTGAACAGGGTCTGAGCTTGGATGCATTTCTGTTTGTATCACTGTGCAGTTATGTCACTCCTTGTTGCTGTGTAGGCTGGCTGCCTGTACCTCGTACTGGCTACAGTTTATCCTGTGTATGCTGGTTGTCGTTTGGGCGTGCTGGCTGCAGCATTCTGTGACTGGTGTGAACTGACACTTGTGATTGCATGTCTTTTGCTTTTGGTACTCCTGGTTCTGGTGGAATTAACATTCTCTGATCTGTTCCTGGGCATGGTTTATCAAGTGCCCTCAATATCGCATCTATTTCTACCTGTGAGCTGTGGGGCTTGTGGTCAGTCTTTTCCTGTGCCTTTCTGGGTGTAGCCCCTTGCTGGGGTCTTGCCATCTGCCCTTCTGTGTGGTGTCGCCTGGTAAAGCTTTTGATATTGTTGATGTTATATGCTTGTCCATGCCTTGCCTGATCTTCTGTACCTGTTCTGTGTCTGAATCTTCTCTGTTCCATGTTTAGCCTGGCAGTGCTTTAACTGCATCTGATAGCTTGGCAGTGCCTTCTGCTTCGGTTCCAGTCTGTTCTATGTCTTTCATGCAGTGCCTTACTGCTTCTTATTCAGTCTGTTCCATGTCTTGCCTGCAGTGCCTTACTGTTCCTGTCCTGTGTATGTTCTGCCTTTGCGAGAGGTCTCCTGGGTTCTCCGCAGGGAGGATCTATAGCCTGTGTGCAGCTCTGCCTCAGACCGTCATGCTTCCATTCCACTTGGCGTCCAGGCATTTGCTTCTGTGCTGGTTCCCGTTTATCTTGTCTGTTCCATGTAGTGTGTTTGTTTGGGTTCCAGTCTTGTTTTCTGTGGTTCTTTGCTGGTAGCAGCCAAGTGTACCGGGACCTTCCTGGAGGTGCGACCAGTGAGCCCTTGGCCTAGTTCATCCCCACCACCAGGGGCTCTGTGAAGAATGGGGCTCACTGGCGCTTCACCCTCTAGGTTTTGCCTCTGGTCTGCCGGTGCACTTTGTTCTCTGGTTCTACCACTATTGCCTAACCTGCATATTTGTACTGTCATGTTCTTTTATTACATGTTTAATAATGTTCTTTGTTAGTCCCTGGTCTGTTATGTGCCTGTGTCCTGTTTGCCTGATGTCCCGGAGGTCTGCCTTGGGCACCCGGTATGTGACAGCTCTCTTTCCCAAAAAAATAAAAGAAAAGAAATCTGAGCCTCTAATGCCACCAGATATAAGGTAGCTTTTCTACCTATTAAGCATTTTAGGCCTTTGTCAGGATCCAAGAGGGTACTATTTCACCTTGTGGAGAGTGCCTAGTAGGCATAAGTATTCTTATAGGCCATGTTCTCTCAGGTTTGCACTGATGAAAGGCAATCACCCTGAAAAAGCTGTCTGTAGATGAAGTACGGCAGAACGTAATATGTAGTCAGCACATCGGTTCCCATGAGGTGTGGTGAACATGGGCCAGTGAATCCAATATTCTGTTCTACTGTAGATGAGGTACTGGCTTAGCTATAATCCTAACTTATGTCCCAAGGCCTGTTTAAAAGGTGGAACATTGATTTAGAGGATAGCCACCATATATCTAGTGACATTAGAGATATAGCTTTCTTTTTGGAAAAACTGCTAACTTGCATACGATAGAGGTTTTCCACATGTAATGGAGTATAGTGGGTGGCTAATAAAAGGGGGTCTCCTAGCAGCTAAAGACTCGCAGTGATGTGACTAGGAGGTGGAAATGCACTAGGAGAACTCATATAAGGAGTTGTCTTCCACCGACTAGTGAGTGATGTCTGACAAGTGACACTCTAGTTGTGCCTGTTTGTGGCATCAACCCCTCAGTCCAGGAGTGTGAATCGGCTGAAGGAGTGATAAGTAGGCCTCAGAGATAGGGGTCAGGTAAAGTATCATCCAGGAAGAGAAGTGCAAAAGCCAACAAGCCAAGAGAGAGAGAAGTGCAGAGAGGTCGCAGCACTGGGCGAAAGTAGCTGGACCCGACTGAACTTGTATGAATTCAGCAGACACAGCAGTCCACTAGTCTAAGAGACGTATCTGTGGAAAGCTGCCATCAGCATCTTCTGTAACCTTAATGTTGTATTATAAGAACTGTGCCCTTTACTTGTGGAGTGAACTCTAGCCATTGTGCCTTTAAATATCTGCAGGAAAGGCTGTTTGTGTTTGATTGCTACTGTCTGATTATTACCAATGCCTTAGCCGTTTCTCAACTACACCTGCTGTGTGGGAAACATCCTCAAATGCGAAAGTGTAAATCTAAGGTGTCCGGGCCAATGTCTCATTTTTATATTCACTGTCTTTTTGTATTCAATCTTCTGTTGAACCCTGGCAAAAAATTATGTTTTTTCCTACCATTTGTGCCTAATTACAAGGACTTAGCCTAGAAGTAAGCCTCAGCTGTA
The DNA here is from genome assembly GCF_014858855.1 of Bufo gargarizans. Lineage (NCBI taxonomy): Eukaryota > Metazoa > Chordata > Amphibia > Anura > Bufonidae > Bufo > Bufo gargarizans. Next base: position 61,707,793 of record NC_058082.1, read on the forward strand.
TTCTTTATACATGCCTCATCAGTGGCGTTGAAGCTGTCTGGCAGATATCAGGTGAAGTTGATCAATACAGAAAACCATAGCCATATTGTCTTATGAGCCTAACAAATATGAAAACTAAAACTCACAAGTAGCTAGAAGCAAATAGAGGGCTCCCAGAATATTGAAGATTTTGTTTCATCCTAGATGTCAGATGAGAGTTCTTGACCTGAACTCTATAGAATCGACAACCAATTCATAAGAGAAGCAGCTCTCTCTCTGGCAGATCTGGCCTGTCCATACATTACATGGATGTCCATTCATTTTAATGGCGGCCATGGAAAGTTGCATGACGTACCATCCACTGGGCAACAACAGCTAAACTAGGCTAGAGAAGATGGTTTCCAATAATGTTGGTTACATGGGAAGATTGGCTATAGACCTTACAGGAAAATTTCCTGGTGGGCTGATGCCCAGGGGGCCACCCATGACCTTCTCTCTGCTGCTGGCAGGGTACATAGTAAGCTCTCAGCAGTAATTAATGCTGTGAGAATCAGGTATTCATGTACCCAGCCAGCAACCTCTGATGCCCACCTGAATTCATCTGCTCTGGCCCACATCTCACCTCCTAAGCTCCCTGCTCCATATTTTAATCAGAGACAACTGGAGAAGGAGGACAGAAAATGGCATCTATTGATGGCCACAACAGAGGGACAGATTTTAGGGCAGTATATGGTACTGCACTGTGGTATAAGATTCTGCTGGGATGGTATTTTCTGCTATGGTATTGCTGATCCAGCCAACTTGTGTTGCCCCGACATCTGATAATTTGGACCTGATTACAACATTGGGCCACTTTAGGTTTTTTTTCAGGGCCACTTTAGGTTCCCAGTCTTCCCCTGGTTGGCTAGAACATGTCGTGTCTGTAGGTGCATATCATTAGTACAGTGTTTTTTGTGTTCTAAAGTCTTAGGCGGGTTAGCAAATCATGTGTTTATGTTTTTCAGTGATCCACCTTGCTATGGCATCAAAACCCAAAAATGGATTTATCTGAGATTACATCATGCAACACACTACAATTTTTTAGCATAAGACTATAGACAGAACTAGAGAATAAGCAATAAAGGCCATAGGGTTCAAAAGATAGAGAAGTAAGATAGGTAACACACAGATACTCCAAACTAGGTACCTGCTTAATTGGCAAAGCTCGACCAATTCCACTGACTTCACCTCGACTGTCAAAGCTTCTCTTCTCCATGTCACTTCCTCTTCGGTTCTGAAATAAACAGGATATTCAACTGTTATTCTTTTCCTTGGCCCAACATGACAAACAAGGATAGACAGCAAAGTATCAGTGCTCAGGATTGCACTGGAGTCCATTTATTAAGGCTACATGCCCACAACCGTATGTACTTTGCGGTCCACGAATTATGGATACGCAAAATACGGATGCTGTGCGTGTTGCATCAGCATTTTTTGCAGGCCCATTGACTTCATTGGGTCTGTGGTCTGCATTTTGCGTCCAAGTATAGGAAATGTTCTATTCCCTTGTGGAACGGGCATACGGATGCTGTAAGCACACAGATCATCCATGTGCTTTCTGTATTGGTATGTCTGTGCCACAACAAGATAGAATATGGCTGCAAAATGCAGACCACAGACCTCTTGAAGTAAAAAAAAAAAAAGATGTGGACGGCACACACCGGATATGGACGGCACACATTGGATCCGTATTTTTCAGATCCATGGTTTCCAGGAGGCTTTAGGACTAGTTTTTAGTTCAGCAGTGATTGATATGACAAGGCTACTTTTCAATCACCTTGCACAGTATATTCAATATTCCCACTAGAGCAGTAGAGCTGAACCCTTACCTATCAGGAGACACATTATTCATATGCTCCTGGACAGACCAGACAGCAATAGCCTTTAAAAAACTGGTTGTAGTTAAAAATATGAGCATTTCCCATTTCATGTTTCAGAGAAGCAAAGATCATAATGCTGCTACGTTGCATTTATAAGAATATTTTTTATATCTTTTGACAATTATTTTGCCTCCACAGACTTAGGGGGTCATTTAATAAGACCGATGTTTTAGACTCCTGGTACCCCGCCGATCAGCTGTTTGAGAAGACTGCACACAGCTTACCCTGCACAGCTTCGTCCATCGGCTAGAAGCGGTTTTTAGTATGGCAGTTCAGCCCCATTCACTTGAATGGGACTGAGCTGCGCCTACATCATGTGACTGATGAATGTGACGGCACTGTCCTAGGAAGAGGCCACAGGGCTCACCGAAGCGCTGCGGCCTCTTCAAACAACTGGGAGTCGGATTCCCACCGATCAGATACTGATGGCCAATCCTGAGGATAGGTCATCAGTATAAAACACTCGGAAAACCCATTTAAGTTTTATTCTGCCAGGCACTGCAGAGAACACTTCACAGTGAATATCCACCTCTCTGGGCACTTCGATGGAACAGAACCTGGCAGATCAGTTTCATATCCTGAAATTGGTGGATGGCACCTCTTCCTTTTATTTAGGAATCAAAGCCCAGAGGGGTATATTTGGGGGTTCCTGCTTTTCAGGACACACTCTGTCCTACGTCAGTGCCTCAGTCTACAGCACATTAGTGTGAGTACTATAGTCCTTTACCCCACCGATCTCTGTTACCCATTAACACCAGCACTGCACTTCATTTTGTATGTATTGAGGTGTTTAGATTTATTGTTTTCTGTGTAAGATTTGAGATTTTATGAGCAGTACCAATCCAGACTGCAGCATGTTAAAACACAACTTTTAGCATTCTGATGTTGGCTAGTTATTGCAATATAGTAATTATTTACTTTATTCCTTATGCACAAATAAATCTGAAGTCAGAAGAAAACATTTCTATCTACCGACTTACAGGTGACATCTCCTCTGATTGTAGATAGTGCCTTCTTTTTTCTTCTCCATCTGCCCCAGACCTTCATGATAACTTCTCCTGGAGATGACTCATCTCTGTTGAGTTTGCCTCAGATATTTTTGGCTCTTCACTATGCTCCTTAAATATATTTATACCATATACTGCACTGTACCCCTGAATATAATTATACCCCTCTGTCTGACTCCAACAACTGAATCTACTGACCCAGGGTTAACTGGCTGGATCCTGCTCCTGGATATTGGTGACTGCACAGACAAGTGGAATAAAAATGTAATTGCATGGGAGTAACAGAGCAGTGAGGACACCACAGCAAAGGTAAAATAAGGCTATTGATTCACACTATCCCACTTCTATCCTGGGTCATAGGTGCCACTCCTGATCCCCTGTAACAGATGAGGTGTCATTAGTCTTTACCCCTTGATTTTTGCTGGGATTATAGTAAAGCAGGTTACATAGCCTATAGGAAAGAGAGGTAGGAATAGTCTGAGCTGTTTTTAGTGTCACTTACTGGGAAAAGGCTTGTGCGACGTTTCGCTCCACGGTGGAGAGACCCCGGGGTGCTGATTCCAATTGACACTTCACTACGAAGCTCTCTGTGGCTGATATTCGGAGTAGAAGGTAAGGAGGATGAGTAGTCATTGCCCGGTCCACCATTACTGGTCTACAAACAAAGCAAATATGTTTTATGTCATATACACTGACAAGAGCTTGGCCTTCTATTTTCAGAGCTCACAAAGTCCAGGGCTTGACATGTCTAGTTAGCAGCTGGAAGAATTCAACACACTATTTCAAGAGATCTGAAATCATTTGAATATTCTCATCAAAGAGGACAGCATATATTTCCTTCTTTACCTGTACTGATAATGGAAGGGAGCCTCCAGAGTGACTTGGTGAACTGGGTAATGATTTGCATGATAGTAGCTGTTGTTGCCGCTTTAGAGCTAGTACCTTCTGGGCAACTGAAAAGGAACAAGGAAATAAAAATATAAGACAATATAGTTAACATTAAGCTATGTTTACATTGTGGTTTTGGTCCGGAAAAGCTCCAGACATACAGTATATGTTAAACGGATAACAGGTGCCTTACATTGGCATATGTCACCCATAGGCTACATATAATTGCATCCCTTTAACATATGTCATGAGCTTTTCAATCACTTTTTATGACTTATCCATTAAAATGATGCCATTATAGCCTATGGGTGATGGATGCCACTGTTAGATATCAGCTCATTGCATATAAGGCTCATGACATATACATGAAAGCCTGTGACGGATGCCGTACAGTTGCATCTGTCATCCATAGGCTGCTTGCCAAAAAAAAAAAAACGTATATATGTACATAATTTACTGGACTCCATGGGATGAAATAGTCTACATACTGTACTGCTGATGCTACTACTTCCCATACAAAACCCCACATCTCCTGCCTTGTCCATAATGCTTCATACCGTACTGCTGCTGCTACCACTACCACCCCTACACAGCTGGACATCTCCTGCCTTGTCTATTATGTTGCATACTGTACTGCTGCCTCTACCTCTTCCCATACACAACCACACATCTCCTGCCTTATCCATTATGTTCCATACTGTACTGCTGCTTCTGACATTACTGCACATCTCCTGTCTTGTCCATAATGCATTATATAATACTGCTGCTGCTACTATTACCACCCCTACATAGCTGCAATTCTCCTTCCTTGTCCATTACGTTCCATACTGTACTGCTGCTGCTACTACTTCCCATTAGAGATTAGCGAATTTCTCAAAAATTCGATTCAGCCGGTTTGCCAAATTTTCAGAAAAACTTTGCTTCGATCCAAATTTATTTGTGGCGAATCGCGTTAAAAAAGTATATTTCCTGGTTGCAGAGAGACTTTATAGTGGTGTAGAAAACTGTGCCTTGCAGTAACACGCATAGGGAGTCTGCTGTGGTAGTGAAACAATACTGTAAGTCAGTATGACATGTAGATGGCAGGCGTCGCTCTTAGAATCACTGCACATGTGAACTCAGCCTTACAGGTCAATGTTAGCGTCAAGAAGAAGCGCACTCCTTTTACACCGTCATCAGCTGATTCCACATAGATGTCTACAGAACCTGTTCTATTAAACCCTTATACAAGTAGAGCACCCCAAGATTGTGTTGACATCACAGATTATTTTGCCCTTCCTCTGATCCGTCAGAACAATAACCCCAAAAAAAGGATCCTGTCTGTGGAGCATCCGCCTTCACTTGGTCAGCATTTGGTCAGTAATCCATCAGTATTGCTAAAACAAAAAATACAGGAGTGGATCCAAAACAGAGATGACACATGAATGGAATATTTGCATGTCTTGTGTGTTTTGTACCCACTCCTGCTTTTGGCTATCAAATCGTAAGCCAATTCTGATGCAAAATAGGGACCATGTCATGCAGGTCTTACAGCTGTTACATAGACAGGATCCATTGTGCGTCTCATTTTTCCTTCCTTCTGACAGATCAGAAGGGCCAAATAAATGATGATGTTAGCCAGGCCAAAAGGCAAAATAGTGGCCCAGTCATGAAGTGGGGAGGGTGGGAACAGCATGAGAAGTTCACAGAGTGGCGCTATGGCATAGTGGTGAGGTGGAAGCAGCATGAGGAGACCACAGAGTGGCCTAATAACAGAGTCTGCAGGTGGCAGCAGCATCAGGAGGAGGCCACAGAAAGTCTGCAGGTGGCAGCAGCACCAGGAGGAGGCCACAGAGGGGAACAATGACAGTGTGGAGGTGGAAGCAGCATCAGGAGGCCACAGAGTGGCACAATGACAATGTGGAGGTGGTAGAAGCAGCATCAGGAGGCCACAGAGTGGCAAAATGACAGAGTGTGAAGGTGGCCGCCTCAGCACCACCAGGAGGATTCCATAGGGAGGTACAATGACAGTGTGAAGGTGGCAGCAGCATCAGGAGACCACAGAGTGGCAAGGTGACATAGTGTGGAGTTGGCAGTAGCATCAGGAGACCACAGAGTGGCAATGTGACATAGTGCGGAGGTGGCAGCAGCATTAGAAGACCACAGAGTGGCAAGGTGACATAGTGTGGAGGTGACAGCAGCATCAGGAGACCACAGAGTGACCCAGTGGCGAGGTGGGTGGCAATACTAGTACCAGCTGAAGGTGGTGGGTGAAAGAAGGAGCACTTGGAATCAGATGTGTGGCATCAGGCAGGTGGCAGCATCAGAATAGTAGCTGAGGCAGGTATTTTTTGTGCCACTAATACATGCAAAAAGGTGCTTTAGAACATATAACTGCACTGCTGAATGGCAAATAGGCCCTTACTTTTTCCACTTATACACACCACAAAAGGCTTTAGAACATATAACTGCACCACAGAATGGCAAATAATATATAATGTTTTGCCACTAATACATGCAAAAGGTGCGTTAAAACATATAACAGCACCGCTGAACAGCAAATATATTTTCTTTGCCACTAATACACCCAAAAAGCGCTGTAATTTTCTTACTTCACCACACAACAGCAAATACTTTTTTTTTGTGCCACTAATACACGCCAAAAAGGGCTTTAGAACATATAACTGCACTGCAGAACAGCAAATAATATATATTTTTGCCACTAATAAATGCCAAAAAGGTTTTAGAACATATAACTACACCGCTGAACGGCAAATATATATTTTTTGCCACTAATACACGCCAAAAAGGGCTTTAGAACATATAACTGCACTGCTGAATGGAAAATAATATATATTTTTTTGCCACTAATACATGCCAAAAAGGGCTGTAATTTTGTCACTTCACCACACAGCGGCAAATACTTTTTTTGCGCCACTAATACATGCAGAAAAGTGCTTTAGAACATATAATTGCACTGCTGAATGGCAAATAGGCCCTTACTTTTTTCCACTTATACACGCCACAAAAGGCTTTAAAGCATATAACTGCACCACAGAATGGCAAAAAATATTTTTTTTTTTGCCACTAATACACGCAGAAAAGTGCTTTAGAACATATAACTGCACCGCTGAACATCAAATATAGATTTTTTGCCACTAATACATGCAAATAAGTGCTTTTAAACATATAACTGCACAGCTGAATAGCAAATATATATTTTTTTGCCACTAATACACACAACAAGGGCTGTAATTTTCTCACTTCACCACACAACAGTAAATACATTTTTTTGAGCCTCTAATACAGGCAAAAAAGGGCTTTGGGAAATATTACTGCACCGCTGAACGGCAAATAGGCCCTTACTTTTTTCCACTTATACACGCCACAAAAGGCTTTAGAACACATAACTGCACTGCTGAACGGCAAATATATATTTTTTTGCCACTAATACACGCCAAAAAGTGCTGTAATTTTCTCACTTCACCCTTCACCAGACAACGGCAAATACTTTTTTTTGTGCCACTAATACATGCAAAAAGGGCTTTAGAACATCTAACTACACCGCACAATGGCAAATAATATATATTTTTTGCCACTAATACATGCAAAGAAGTGCTTTAAAACATATAACTGCACAGCTAAATCGCAAATATATATTTTTTTGCCACTAATACACCCAAAAAGGCTGTCATTTTCTCACTTCACCACACAATGGCAAATACTTTTTTTGTGTGCCACTAATACTCGCCAAAAAGGTTCTAGAGCATATAACTGCATCGCTGAACATCAAATATATATTTTTTGCCAATAATACACGCCAAAAAGGGCTTTAGAACATATAACTGCACCGCTGAACGGAAAATAATATATATTTTTTGCCACTAATACACGCCAAAAGGGGCTTTCATTTTCTAATTTCACCAAACAACGGCAAATACTTTCTTTTGTGCCACTAATACGCGCCAAAAAGGTTTTAGAACATATAACTGCACCGCTTAACAGCAAATATATATTTGTTTTCCCACTAATACACGCCAAAAAGGGCTGTAATTTTCTCATTTCACCACATAATGTATTTTATTTTATGTGCCAACTTTGGGGGACATGAGGGGGTGCACACAGAAGGACGTGGGGGGGGGGAATATGGTGAGATACTGTGTAGGGGGCAAATTATTATGGGAGGGATTACTGTGTGGGGGGAAATTACTATATGGGCAATGTGGTGGACACTACTGTGTGGGGAGCAGTGTGGGGGACACTACTGTGTGGGGGCAGCATGGGGGACACTACTGTGTGGGGGGCAGCGTGGGGGACACTACTGTGTGGGGGGCAGTGTGGGGGGCACTACTGTGTGGGGGACACTACTGTATGGAGCAGTGTTGGGGACACTACTGTATGGGGGCAGTGTAGGGGACACTACTGTATGGGGGCAGTGTGGGGGACACTACTGTGTGGGGGCAGTGTGGGGGACACTACTGTGTGGGGGCAGTGTGGCGGACACTACTGTGTGCGGGCAGCGTGTGGGACACTACTGTGTGGGGGACACTACTGTATGGGGGTAGTGTGGGGGAAACTACTGTGTGGGGGACACTACTGTATGGGGGCAGTGTGGGGGACACTACTGTATGGGGCAGTTTGGGGGACACTACTGTATGGGGCAGTGTGGGGGACACTACTGTGTAGGGACAGTGTGGGGGACACTAATGTGTGGGGGGCAGTGTGGGGGACATGACTGTGTGGGGAACACTACTTTGTGGGGGCAGTGTGGGGGAAATTACTGTGTGGGGGACAGCGTGGGGGACATTGCTATTGGGGAGGCACTGTAGGGCCCATTCTATTATTTCTAGGGATACTATACAGGGATTTTTACCTGGAGCACAATATAGGTTGTTATTACTGGGGGCAATCTAGGGGTCACTATAGCTGCTGTAGACACTATAGGGACATTTGGGGTAATTTATAAAACTGGTGTAAAATAGAACTGGCTTAGTTGCCCATAGCAACCAATCAGATTCCCACTTTCATATTTGACAGCTCTTTTGGAAATCCAGTTCTACTTTACACCAGTTTGATAAATGACCCGAATTATGTCATCAGGGTCACTATTTTTTCAGCAGTATAGTACCTGGGGCATTGGGGGGCACAGTTGGCACAGTATTGGGAGTGGCAGCAGGATGACACTGTGGGGACACCAGGATGGGAAGGTTGATGGAAAAATTGAGAAATCTAACGTGTCTGTGTTACAAACTCTGTAGAGACGAGATGCGGCTGAAAGAATTTCTCATCGCGGTTTAACAGAGGAGAAGAGGAAAGAGAAGGTCTACATGACAGGAGATGTCCCTGGATGTAAGAGGTATGTGGTCAATTATTGGAGGGGGTGCCAGAGAAATGACCCGCCCCAGGTGCCAAACACCCTGGGCACGCCACTGATGGTAGTCATTAGTGGTGAGTGAAGCAAGCTTCAGATCATAGATCTGAAGTCACTTCATTCAAAACTTCAGATTGCCAGTACCAGTCAGAACCAAAGCCGAGTTCAGATCCAAGTTTTAATATGGTTTCCACTTTAAAAATCAAAGTCTCGCGAGACTTCACAAATAACTCACTTCGCCTCATCGGAGGCTGTACATTTTAATGCTGTATGGAGACAGATCTCCGTACAGAATTAATCCGAAGCTCACTTCACTCATCACTAGTAGACTTTCACTTCAAACTAAAAAGTTCCTTTTCTAACCTTTACGCTATTTAGATAGAAGAGGCACAGTTTTCCATTATACTGATTCTCTGTAGGTTCTACACCTGGTTTTCGCTTACAAATACTGATGCAAAATACTGAGCAAACGCTGACCATGTGAAAGTGGCCTACCTCAGATCAGAGGACCTGTCCAGAGCCAGATTGCAAAGCACCAGAGCAGCTATTTCATACGGATAGTGAGCCAGCAAGGAAAACTAGGGGAAAACAGCCCCAAAGTCTGCAGAATTGTGAATGCAGCTTTAGACCAAGGCTGTGTTAACACCACATTTTTGTCCCATATTTAATGTATACACAACCTATTGCCAACCTAAATTTTTTTTTTTTCTGGACAATTTATCCAAAAACCACGGACAGGCAACTTTTTTTGCAGATATATTGGAAAACTATAATAAACTGTAAAGATTATAAAGGATATAGGTCTATAGATCAGACATTAATACTGAACATATTACAAGAGTTTAGTGTGAAGTCTAAAATACTGAGAATCACAATCAAACCTCCAAACAAAATACAGACACATCACATTTTTTTCACTGACACTGCAAAAAAGTCTCCTATTTTTACGGACTGTCCAGGACCTTCTGGCCAGTTGGCAACTTTGGTACAGTGGCATCTGTCACCATAGGGTTCTATTGTAAAAAAAAAAGTATCTATTAGGGTCCATTCACACGTCCGTTTTTTCTTTCCTGATCTGTTCCGTTTTTTGCGGAACAGATCTGGACCAGATCTGGACCCATTCATTTTCAATGGGTCCTGAAAAAAATCGGACAGCACAATGTCTGATTTTTTTTCAGGACCCATTGAAAATGAATGGGTCCAGATCTGTTCCGCAAAAAACGGAACAGATCAGGAAAGAAACAACGGACGTGTGAATGGACCCTTAAAGTTTCTTTGCTGGGTGAAAAGTGTAGTGTACTGTGATTTCGCATTGCCTCTTCAGCTGGAAGCTGTCTAAATGCCCTCTGGCCCCATCAACTACAATGGGGACCTGTGGAGATCCATCCGCATCCCAATAAATATGCTGAAAACCACTGCTCGCAGGCAGTGAGTACTTACTCCTGTTTTCCTACAATTAGTTCTACGATTCTATGGAAAACCACAGTCACTATACTACATGTAAAAACTGCTCTGGTATATTCTGTAAACGCCTCATACGCTATTATACCTTCCACCAGAGACACATGACACAAAGGTCCTCACCTTCACTGAACACTCGATCCACATTTAACCCATAAGTGGCGCAGGTTTCATAGTACATACACCGCTTCATGTCATTACACAGACCTCTGGCTCGCATATCTTCTATAGCCCTTGGATTGCTGGAGCAAATTTTATCTGAAAGAAGAAGCATTGCTGTAAGTCCGAACCACACATACCATGGGGGAGATTTAATAAAACTGGTGCAAAAGAAAACTGGCTTAGTTGGCCATGGCAACCAATCAGATCCCACCTTTCATTTTTCAGAGCTCCTTTGGAGAATGAAATGATCAATTTAATTGGTTGCTATGGACAACTAAACCAGGTTTCCTTTGCACCAGTTAATCGAAAATCTCCGTCTATATATTTTATATAGTTTCACACATATACACTATAATGCTACACTGTAACTATACATTATTTAGGTAATAATTTATCACATAATAGTTTAAAAAAAACTTGTACCACCAGCAATGTAGGAAGTAACCATGGAGCCCTTTAGTAAAGCTTGGAATGGGGCTCCACGTCATTACAAACATAAAAAACTAGTATTTTCCTCCTTTCATTGATAATCTTCCATTATTCTGTTTTACTCCATACTCTGCAGTAATCCCTGACTGCTCCTCACATGTATGTGGAGGTTGTCCACCTTGGTCACTGGGTCCCACAGTAGATGCTGAGCCTCCTACCCTGGTAGTTACACCCATGTTTATCACCAAATACACAACTCAGTAAAAAGCAAATAGACAATGGACAAGCTTACCTTGAGTCCCCACCAGGGCCACAGCAATGTCTGAGACACTCCGATAGTTTGCCAAAAGAGCATAGTACTGGAACATGTCTTGAAAACTTGCCTCATTCTCCAGGCTGAACACAAAGATGACGCCATCCACCCAGTTAGCAAACTAAAATGCACAGCCCGGAGAGGATAAATCAATAGGCAGTCTGTCAGTGGGAATTAAAGACACTGGTTTATGCCATTCCCCAGTCCCTGGAGAATTATCTAATTAACCTCTGTGCCCGCATCTAGTAGTAAAATGCTTTTAAAATCACTCGACTCATAAAGTCAGTGAGTTTATTCAGATTCAGCTCTTCCAATTGTTTTACTAATAAGGAAAGATGAATTTAATAGGGAACATCCCATGTAATAGGGCATTACATATCCTCAAAGTAATGGTGGATCTAAGGCATATGTTTACCATATGGCGGTATTACAAGACAGAGGACTAGCATTAGTACAATTTATAATTTATAATCCATATAGTCAATGCTTGCAGAGTACTGCTGTTGCATTGTGTGTTTAGAAGAGAGAGGGCATGCATAATTACTTTTGTTAGGAGAGAGAAGAGATAGATATTAGATAGATAGATAGATAGATAGATAGATAGATAGATAGATAGATTATTTCTATTAGGAAAGTGTGTGTGTCTTAAAGGGAACCTGTCACCGGGATTTTGTGTATAGAGCTGAGGACATGGGTTGCTAGATGGCCGCTAGCACATCCGCAATACCCAGTCCCCATAGCTCTGTGTGCTTTTATTTGGTTAAAAAAAACGATTTGATACATATGCAAATGTGCTAGCAGCCATCTAGCAACTCATGTCCTCAGCTCTATACCCAAAATCCCGGTGACAGGTTCCCTTTAACTTGTATATACATTCTTTTACAATTTTTTCACTACGTTGATTGTCTTCTTTGTTTGTCATGCAGTTCATGATGCTTAATTTTGGTTTCAATGCCTTTTCTTAATAATATATGTAGAACATGAAGGGCTTCCAATGCTGATTCTGTTAAAAAAGACCAGACAAAAAAGTCCTGCATGCAGGACTTTTTTGTCCAGTAAAAAACAGGATCCTGAATGGAAACTTGTAGTTCAGCTCCGTTCATTTCAGTTATGTGCCAAATCTGGTGCTGTACCTGAGCAGAACAATGGAATATATATCAGTAGTGTGAACCCACCCTAAGCCTTAATATGTAAAGTGTACTGTACATTTGCAGACAGGCAATAGGATTCAGATGTAAATATTACAGAATCTCCCTGTGTAGGTATATCATAATGCATTCTTACTTACTGACTTGCCAACTTGTTTTAATATCCATATGGTCCTGCAATAAATCAAGCAGCAATCACAATTACCTTGGCATCTGGCGCTCCAGCTTCTTCTCTGATCAACAGAAGGTAGCTCTGCCCTTCCACACTAATCTCCTTCTTAAACTGATCACCTGCATAAAGAATACAACAATATGTTCAGGGAAGTCGATGCAAGTAAAACTATTGATCCTGGGAAACGAAGAAGAATAAATGCTTGGGCTAAAGAATGGGGCAATTATTGGGAACAGTCATTTGTAGGAATGCTCCTTCCTCATAACAGGCCTGTGTAAAGGTGCCACCAATCACCTGACCAACAACCAAACCATTATTTGTCAGGTTATCCCATTTTTTATACTGCACATAAAATCTTTGTGTGGGGACAGCAGAACGTTCTATGTAAAAAGGATCTGCTGCCAAGAGGCAGTGAATCTGTATGGGGACAAATGATCGCAGCAGCGACTATTTGTTCAAATACAGAGGAGATCATTGCTACATGTAAATACAGCCATCACCTCAGCTCAAGAATCTTTCCTGATAATTGCCTGTGCATCAGCCTGTGTAAAAAAAAAGCCTTGAAGGTGTATTCTAGGACAATCAAAGTACTGCAATACATCCCCATATCCTAAGAGAATTGAATAATTTCATAGCCAGACCCTTATTTCTGATATTCAAGGACTCTATACTGTACAGACATGGAGTGTTCCTACAGGATTGGTGCTTAGCAAATGTGGTGCCAATATTCAAAAAGGGGTCAGAGTGACACACAAAAGTTAGGGTCAAATTTTATTGGCAGCGTCCAGAATACTCATCGCAGTTTACTGGAAAAAGACGGAGATACCCCCATTAAAACAATGGATTCAAAGATGTGATCAATTGTACCGCCTTGAGCAGATAGCTCACTGGGAGGCCTGAACACCACACAGATTTGAGGCTATTTGGAAACCCTGGAAGAATTATAGAGGTTTTTCGAACTGAAAAATCATAGATGTATTGATCGTGAACATGAACGATAATGTTTCACTAGTTAATCTTATCCAAGTACTACCTTTCGGCAACATAATAGATGCCCTCACCCCCTTCCCTTTCCCTCCCTCCGACCTTCCTCCCCCGATCCCTTTTATTCTTTTATTCTTTGATATTCTTTGATATTGTTTTCTCATTTGATTGTACTGTATCAGCTGTATTCTTATATTGGCGCCCTGGTAGGGCAATCAACGAGTGTACAACCCAACTGTTGTAAAGCCAATAAAAATCATTTTAAAACAACAAAAAGGGGTCAGAAACAGAGCCCGGAAACTATAGTCCTGTAAGTCTAACATCTATTGTGGATAAACTGTTTGAAGGTTTTTGAGATGCTATCCTGGGAGTATATGAATGAACATAAGAGAATAACACCTTATCGGCATGGCTTCATGAGGGATAGGTCATGACAAAATAATTTAATCAGTTTCTATGAGGAGGTAAGTTCTAGACTTGACAGTAGTGAATCAATGGATGTCGTATATCTAGACTTCTCCAAAGCATTTGACACTGTACCACATAAAAGGTTAGTATATAAAATGAGAATGCTCGGACTGGGGAAAAACGTCTGTATGTGGGTAAGTAACTGGCTCAGTGATAGAAAACAGAGGGTGGTTATTAATGGTACACACTCAGATTGGGTCAGTGTTACTAGTGGGGTACCTCAGGGGTCAGTATTGGGCCCTATTGTCTTCTATATATTTATTAATGATCTTGTAGAAGGCTTGCACAGTAAAATATCAATTTTTGCAGATGACACTAAACTGTGTAAAGTAATTAACACGGAAGAGGACAGTATACTGCTACAGAGGGATCTGGATAGATTGGAGGCTTGGGCAGAGAAGTCGCAGATAAGGTTTAACACTGACAAATGTAAGGTTATGCACAAGGGAAGGAATAATGCAAGTCACCAGTACATACTAAATAGTAAATCACTGGGTAACACTGACATGGAAAAGGACCTAGGAATTTTAGTGAACTGCAAACAAAGCTGCAGAAACCAGTGTCAGGCAGCTGCTGCCAAGGCCAATAAGATAATGGGTTGCATCAAAAAGGGCATAGAGGCCCATGATGAGAACATAGTCCTGCCACAAATCACTAGTCGGACCACACATGGAGTACCGTGTACCGTTCTAAGCTCCTGTGAACAAGGCAGACATAGCAGAGCTGGAAAGGGTCTAGAGGAGGGCAACTAAAGTAATAACTGGAATGGGGGGACTAGAGTACCCAGAAAGATTATCAAAATTGGGGCTATTCATTTTTGAAAAAAAACGACTGATGGGAGATCTAATAACTATGTATAAATATATCAGGGGTCAGTACAGAGATCTATCCCATCATCTATTTATCCCCAGGACTGTGACTGTGACGAGGGGACATCCTCTGCGTCTGGAGGAAAGAAGGTTTGTACACAAACATAGAAGAGGATTCTTTACGGTAAGAGCAGTGAGACTATGGAGCTCTCTGCCTGAGGAGGTGGCGATGGAGAACTCACTAAAAGAGTTCAAGAGGGGCCTGGATGTATTTCTGGAGCGTAATAATATTACAGGCTATAGCTACTAGAGAGGGTTTGTTGATCCAGGAAGTTATTCTAATTGCCTGATTGGAGTCGGGAATGAATTTTCCCCTAAATTAAGGAAAATTGGCTTCTACCTCACAGTTTTTTTTTTTGCCTTCCTCTGGATCAACTTTGCAGGATAACAGGCTGAACTGGATGGATGGATGTCTTTTTTCAGCCTTACAATCTATGTTACTATGTTACTATGGTATGTTTCATGGCCTGCAAATTGTTAATAAAGTGATCTAATACCTTTATGATCTCAGCTGCCATTCCAAACGCGCGTGGGCAGGGCCGGCTCCAGGTTCATGTGGGCCCTTGGGCGATAAATCCCAGTGGGCCCCCGTGAGGCATTTTTTTACATTGACATGTCCCCCTGTGGCTCCCACACGGTATAATGACCCCCAGTGACCCCTATACAGTATAATGACTACTAGTGGCCCTTCACACAGTATAATGACTACTAGTGGCCCTTCACACAGTATAATGACTACTAGTGGCCCTTCACACAGTATAATGAACCCCCAATTCCCCCCCCCCCTGTATTATGACCACCTGTGGCCCTGCATTCAGAATAATAACCCCCAGTCGCCCCCATTCAGAATAATGACCCCCAGTAGCCCCCACACTGGGGGAATACTGTATGGAGGGGGCTCTGGGGGTCATTATACTAAATGGGGGACACTGAGGGTCATTATACTATGTAAAGGGCCCTCACAGTATAATGACCCCACAGCGACACTCCATGCAGAATAATGACCCCCAGTCGCCACCACACTGGGGGTTATACTGTATGGAGGGGGCACGAGGGGTTATTATATTTAATGGGGGCTCTGGTGGTCATTATGCTAAATGGAGGGTCAATGGGGATCGTTATACTAAATGGGGGGCACTGGGAGTCATTATACTGTGTAAGGGGCCCTCACAGTATGATGAATGACCCCCCAGTGGCCCCCTCACATACCTATCATTGCAGGGGAGCTGGCAGTCCTGTCCATCACTAACCGCAGCTCCCTGCGCTCTTTCTCTCCTCCGGCCCACTGCAGCAGTGAGCCAGGCCTGGAGCAGAGAAGATGTGCAGTGATGTAGCTGGAACTGACTGGGCCCCACAGCAAATTTGAGTACGCCCCCCTCCTCCCCAATGTGTGTTCACATCACGTTTTTCCTATCGGTTTGATGTATACAAATGTGCAGCGCTCCACGTTTTTGTATCCTGCAGAGTCAAGTAAAAAATGCATACGTTAACGTATATGGTTTTTTACAATGGAACTGTATGGTGACCGGACGCCACTGTACGGCATCAGTCTGAGGCATCTGGTAACGCATACATTTTTGGTATACATTAAATGGATGGCACAAATGGGATGTGAACCCAGCCCTAGTGTCAGAATAAGCCCCAGTACACAGCAGAGCAGCGTGGCGGAGAGCGGAGGCTGCCATGTACTGACAGAGCGCTACCTGATCTTGGTGGTCAGGGATGAGGACTGTGCTTACCAAGGATCATTTTCTACTGGGAAATACAGTGCACAATATAATACACTAGAATCTATATACTATAAAGATATTAGCCCTACCCCCAAATAATAATACAATTAGGGGGTCATTTATTACATAGAAATACGTCTGTTAGGCTACTTTCACACTTGCGTTCGGGGCTCCGCTTGTGAGTTCCGTTTGAAGGCTCTCACAAGCGGCCCCGAACGGATTCGTCCAGCCCTAATGCATTCTGAGTGGACGCGGATCCGCTCAGAATGCATCAGTCTGGCACAGTCTGTCCTCCGCTCCGCTCAGCAGGCGGCCACCTGAACGCTGCTTGCAGCGTTCGGGTGTCCGCCTGGCCGTGCGGAGGCGCGCGGATCCATCCAGACTTACAATGTAAGTCAATGGGGACGGATCCGTTTGAAGTTGACACAATATGGCTCAATTTTCAAACGGATCCGTCCCCCATTGACTTTCAATGTAAAGTCTAAACGGATCCGTTTGCATTATCATGCAAACGTATACGTTCTGAACGGATGTAAGCGTTTGCATTATAGGTGCGGATCCGTCTGTGCAGATACCAGACGAATCCGCACCTAAACGCAGGTGTGAAAGTAGCCTTAGGCTACTTTCACACTAGCGTTCGATCGGATCCGCTCATATTAATGCAGACGGAGGCTCCGTTCAGAACGGATCCGTCTGCATTAAATTGGCAAAAAAAAAGCTAAGTGTGAAATTAGCCTGAGCAGATCCGTCCAGACTTTTACATTGAAAGTCAATGGGGGACGGATCCGCTTGAAGATTGAGCCATATTGTGGCATCTTCAAACGGATCCGTCCCTATTGACTTACATTGTAAGTCTGGACGGATCCGCATGCCTCCGCACGGCCAGGCGGACACCCGAACGCTGCAAGCAGCGTTCAGGTGTCCGCCTGCTGAGCGGAGCGGAGGCTGAACGCCGCCAGACTGATGCAGTCTGAGCGGATCCGCATCCATTCAGACTGCATCAGGGCTGGACGGATCCGTTCGGGTCCGCTCGTGAGCCCCTTCAAACGGAGCTCACGAGCGGACAGCCGAACGCTAGTGTGAAACTAGACTTAGGCGTATTTCTGACACAGATTGTGGCATAAAGGTCCTTAGCACCGCAATCTGTATCTTTTCCCGCTCATGCCAGGTCTAAAAAAGGATGGCGTGGGCAGGGAAAGGGATACAGTTATGGCCATGCAGTTATTGGATACCACCGCCATATAGTGATAACACCGCCATACAATGATAAAACCACCATACAGTGACCGGATAAAAGGGTATAAGAGGGCACAGTACAGGGAATGACTATGGGCACTGCACAGGGTGTGGTAAGAGGGCACAATGCAGGGTATAAGTGGGCACAGTACGGGGTGGGGGGCACAGTCACATGACCCTGTGACGTTAGAAGGTCCTTATGGTGAATGCTGTTCAGATGCCACCATAATGAGAGGCAGAGGAGTGAGACAGGGGCCCTGGATGGACAGGAGGGGTGGACACAGCAAGTAGGGGGAAGGGGCTCTGAGGGGGATTCATACAAGAAGTGGCAGGAGGTCTGTGCAGGGCAGCAACAGGAGATAGGAGGGTGAAACAGGAGCTCTGGATACATGAGGGAGGAAAGGAGACAGCAGGGGCCCCATGAGGATGAGATAGGACAGAATATGGGGGGGAGGGGGCAGGTGTCATGGAGGCAAACTGCTTAATGAAACAGTAACACAACTAAATAGAATGAAGCAGCAGCCGATCGAAGAGACCCCCCCTTCTGTCCCACAGACAAGAGACATTCACAGTGCAGACTGCAGACTCACTCACAGACTGTCTTCAGCTCCAGCTCCAGCCCTCGGTCTCTCTCCTCAGGCAGCGTGTGTCCTGTGTAGAGGGGGCGTGTCCTGTGTAGAGGGGGCGTGTCTGAGTCTCTGCAGCTCAGAGGGCCCCACCAAAGGGGTACTGCGTAAGTGAAGTGACAGCAGTGAGAGCTCCCATCTGTATTGATGGAAGTGCTCATAGCAGCTCAGTGGGCCCCCCCAGGAGCATTGGGCCCCGGCACTTGCCCGGGGATGCCGGGTTATGACGCCGGCCCTGCGCGTGGGTCCCAGCTGCCCTCCACCTCCTGCTCCTATTCTTATGACTGGGAATGACACTGCAGGTGGTGATTGTCTGAGTAGCACTTCTAGCCATTTCGTGCCATATTGAGAACATGAGAAGTAATTCAAGTGCAGCGAGGACTCAGGCACCATTGGAATGGCAGCGTTGGGTCGGGGAATCATTGTGGTGACTATAAGCTCATTTACTATTTTGAACATTTGCAGGCCATGGAACAACATTTTGCTTGTACAAGAATACCCCTTTAAGCACTGGACAAGGCATTGCTCCCAATTGCATTAAAGACTATGGGCACTGAATTTTGATTTTATTGTCCATTTGCTTCCTAAGTGAAAATGTCCTGCAAACACTGCTGTAGAGTGTGTGCAGTACCTTCCTACGGCTGGTTGGCCTGCTGCTTGTGACATAGATCTGACAGTACACTGCTCCTTCTTTTGTTAGCCTTCTTTACTCTTCTACTCCTTTTTCTCATTGTTACATCAGAAGAAGTCACAGCACTCCACATACGGAAACAAGTCCCAGTTAATTCATACAAACAGCCCTTGAGAAAGACTCCAGTGGGTTGAGACATTGCTTTACATGCTTGCATAAATAAACTGTTCATGGTTTTCAGTTGGAGCTATGTAATGCTTAATTTGCCCTGCGATAGAGCTGCAGTAGAGAAGATTTTTGGAAGCCATTCCCCCACAGATGATTGATGTGGTCTCAATAGCAGCACCATGAGATCAGCTTAGTTTTAGGGTACTCTTCTAACCAAAAGGTCCTATAGTATAAATATAGTGTACAGCATAAATGAAACCTTGCATACAGTACTAACATGAGGTGGAGGAGAAACAGAAACTTAGAGACTATTTGGGAGGCTCCAGCCTCTTTGGGTTGACACTTCAATATTTTTATATTATTGTATATGCCACCATTCCTCCAATGACCCTCTTTCATAATACCTTATTAAAATATGTCCCATGCTACCATATCTAAAGAAGCACTCCCACGATTTTTTTTATTCTCTGACCTTTTAGAAAGGTGTATGATGTAAACTTGTATACTGTAGGGAATGTAATTTTCTTACCAGTGACTGCATTGGTGAGTTTTAACCTCCCTTCTGATCCTCAGATGTGTCATGTGACCAACATTATGATTCTCCAAATAATACAGCTTCTTTTGTGTGGACAGGAAGCCAGTTTCTCTATGTATACCTATGGGAGCCTCAATGTTAATCTCATAAAAATGAATAGAGAAATAACTGACTTCCTGTCCTGTCAGTTGGAGAGGCAGAGTGCTGGTCACATGACACAGCTGAGGATCAGAAGGGAGGTTATAACTTCACTACAGTTTACATCATGTACGTTTCTAACCGGTCAGAGAAAAGTGGTGTACCTACAGGGGAAGAGGCTGTTTCGGGGCCCAAGTTGAGAAGGTGCCCTGAAACAGTGTTTTTTATAGTTCAATTCAGGCCAGGTCAGGCCCCCTCCAGATACAGTCACATT
This sequence comes from Bufo gargarizans, assembly GCF_014858855.1. NCBI lineage: Eukaryota > Metazoa > Chordata > Amphibia > Anura > Bufonidae > Bufo > Bufo gargarizans. The sequence goes on from NC_058082.1 coordinate 61,728,280, forward strand.
AGGAGCCTGTGCCTGTTATAGGTGTACATACCTGTCACGAGGGTGTCAAGAGCCACGTCTGACTCTGTGATACCCGGGGTCAGGAAGTCGCAGCGGGTGGCTGCGCGCTCTATGTCTAAAGATCACGGTGTTTCTTAGTGTTTGTTTTCTGTGTTTGCCTTGCTATCCTTTTTGTCTCACTCAGGGATCCGTAGCTTCTCCTCCTCAGCTGTTTCTTGTCTGCCACTCCCAAACTCCTTATATTCTCCTCTCACACTTCTCTTGTTGCCAGTTATAGAGCTTCCTGCCTGGACATCTATGCTGACCCACTGGAGCTGAGAATCTGGTTGTTGTTCCAGAGTGCTACCCTCCGGATCCCTGTTGGGCTTTTGTTGTCTCCTGTTGTTGCCCACCTGGGATTATATGTTTAGTTTGTATTGTCTGTCCTCCCCTTGGTGTTTTCCTTTAGAGCTAGTGGTGCGGACTAGTGTTCCCACCGCCCTGTTCACTATCTAGGGCTCATCCTAGGGAAAGCCAGGGTTTTATGCACGTGATCGGCGTACGGGTGAGGAACCCGTCTAGGGACTAAGGGCAGCCAGGCGCCAGCCGCAAGGTGAGTCAGGGGTCACCACCTTCCCTCTCACTAGGGCAGGGCCTCCCTCTTTTCCTCCCTCCGTGTCACGTATGTGACAGTTACGCCGATCGTGATATTATAACTGGCCCTTATTTTTTTTTGAGAAAAAAAAATATATATATATAATTTTTTTTTTTTTCTCTACTTAGAATCCAATATGGATCCTATTGCTGCTTTGGCAAAACAGCTTCAAGGCCTGTCTTTGGAGGTGGCAGGATTGAAGGCGTCTGTCCTCCAACAGCAGCAGCAAATGCAGCAGACCGTAAGCCCAGCGGTTGCTATGGGTAACCAGGTTGGTACAGAACCCAAGGTTGTTCTTCCTGACAGATTCTCTGGGGGAAGGGACAAATTTGTGTTGTTCCGTGAGGCCTGCAAATTATATTTTAAGCTGCGCCCTTACTCCTCAGGTAATGAAGAACAGCGGGTGGAGATTGTTATTTCCCTGCTTCAGGGGGACCCGCAATCCTGGGCGTTCTTGTTACCCCCTGGTTCCCAGGCTCTCCGGTCAGTGGAGGGATTTTTTGGGGCTTTGGGTCTCATATATGATGACCCTGACCGTGTCGCCCTGGCTGAGTCGAAGTTACGGAGACTCCTACAGGGAGATCGGCCAGCAGAGGAATATTGCTCAGAGTTCCGCAGGTGGGCTACGGATACTCAGTGGAACGACCCGGCTCTCAGGAGTCAGTTCTGCTCTGGGTTATCTGAAAGGGTTAAGGATGCGCTGGCGCTGTATGAGACCCCCCTTTCCCTTGATGCTGTTATGTCCCTCTCTATCAGGATAGATAGACGTCTTAGGGAGAGATCGAAAATTCCTGAGCAATCGGTAACCTCTCCCAAGCAGCAGTTAGTCTGTACTGACTTGGATGAGCCTATGCAGCTAGGAGGAACTTCTCGTCAGGTCCGTCCTCCTGAGGTTCGCCGTAGGTGGGGGGCTTGTTTTTTCTGTGGGGGGAAGGGTCATTTCATTAATGTCTGTCCCTCCTTTCCCAAAAACAAAAGATCGTCGGAAAACTACTAACCCCAGGCTGTGCGGAGGATGTCAGCCGGGGGGTATACGTTTCCTCCATACGAACATCTCAATTTGTGTTGCCAGCGGTTATTGTTTTTGGTGTTAAGACGGAGTCTATTTCTTTTTTTCTAGACAGTGGTGCAGGGGTAAATTTGATAGATGCCCATTTTGCCCGCACTATGGGTTTGTCTCTCTGTACGCTGCAGAGATCCATTCCCATATTCGCTATTGACTCTGCTCCTCTGTCTCAGAGAAACCTCACTCACGTTGTCCATAACTTACATCTTCGGGTAGGGGACCACCATAAGGAGCGTCTTTCATGTTACGTTCTGGAGGGCCTTCCCTCTCCTGTGGTATTGGGTCTTCCCTGGTTGGTAGCGCACAATCCAGTGGTGGATTGGCAGGCCAGGGAGATATTAAGTTGAAGGTTCCCTCTTGGAAACTGGGTCCTAGGTTCATTGGTCCTTATAAAATTGTAGCCGTCATTAACCCTGTGGCTTTTCGCCTGGAGCTACCTCAGACTTTTAAGATCCATAACGTCTTCCATAAGTCGTTGCTCAAGAAGTATGTTCCACCTCTAGAACCATCACCGCTGCCACCTCCTCCTGTTGTTGTGGATGGTAATCTGGAGTTTCAAATATCCAGAATTGTTGATTCTCGTCGGGTCCGCCGCTCTCTTCAGTATCTGGTGCATTGGAGGGGTTACGGTCCCGAGGAAAGAATGTGGGTTCCAGCGTCAGAGGTAAACGCCAACAGGTTGATTCAGGCTTTCCATGTCTCTCATCCGGAGAGACCTGGTCCTGAGTGTCCGGAGGCCCCTCGTGAAAGGGGGGGTACTGTCACGAGGGTGTCAAGAGCCACGTCTGACTCCGTTATACCCGGGGTCAGGAAGTCGCAGCGGGTGGCTGCGCGCTCTGTCTAAAGATCACGGTGTTTCTTAGTGTTTGTTTTCTGTGTTTGCCTTGCTATCCTTTTTGTCTCACTCAGGGATCCGTAGCTTCTCCTCCTCAGCTGTTTCTTGTCTGCCACTCCCAAACTCCTTATATTCTCCTCTCACACTTCTCTTGTTGCCAGTTATAGAGCTTCCTGCCTGGACATCTATGCTGACCCACTGGAGCTGAGAATCTGGTTGTTGTTCCAGAATGCTACCCTCCGGATCCCTGTTGGGCTTTTGTTGTCTCCTGTTGTTGCCCACCTGGGATTATATGTTTAGTTTGTATTGTCTGTCCTCCCCTTGGTGTTTTCCTTTAGAGCTAGTGGTGCGGACTAGTGTTCCCACCGCCCTGTTCACTATCTAGGGCTCATCCTAGGGAAAGCCAGGGTTTTAGGCACGTGATCGGCGTACGGGTGAGGAACCCGTCTAGGGACGACAGGGCAGCCAGGCGCCAGCCGCAAGGTGAGTCAGGGGTCACCACCTTCCCTCTCACTAGGGCAGGGCCTCCCTCTTTTCCTCCCTCCGTGTCACGTATGTGACAGTTACGCTGATCGTGATAATACCAGAGTATGAAGGACCTTTGAGAAATAGCAATGGTAGGCTAAAGGACCTTTGATAATGTCATTATGTCACATGATTGCAGGTCCTTTAGCCTCCAAAAGACCCCAGAGGAGAATGAGAACCTGCAGCCTTTAAGTAAAAATGTGTGTGGGTGTGTGTGTGTGACAGTGTGTGTATGTTTGTGTATCTGTGTCAACATCTGCATATTCTGTATATAGGAGATAGCAATAGCACGAATGTCTTAAATATCTGGATTATATTAGTAGTAGTGTAGATGTGTATATATATATATATATATATATATATATACTTGCTAAAAAATAAGCAGGACAATGATACTGAGACAGATACTTGCAAATATTGTGTGTATATATATATATATATATATATATATATATATATATATATATATATATATATATATATATATATAATTACAAGTATCTGTGTCAGTATCTCAGTATTAGTGTCCTAAATATCTACGTGTATATATGAGTATTACTGCTCTTATATTTAAAGAATATGGGGATATTTATCAGGACCGATGATTTTATGTAACGGTCTTGACTCCCTCTGTGCTGCCAGAGGATGTAACAAATTGATGTTAAAGGGAACCTGTCACTGGGATTTTGTGTATAGATCTGAGGACATGGGTTGCTAGACGGCCGCTAGCACATCTGCAATACCCAGTCCCCATAGCTCTGTGTGCTTTTATTGTGTCGAAAAAACGATTTGATACATATTCAAATTAACCTGAGATGAGTCCTGTCCCTGACTCATCTCACATACAGGACTCATCTCAGGTTAATTTGCATATGTATCAAATAGTTTTTTTTACACAATAAAGGCACACAGAGCTATGGGGACTGGATATTGTGGATGTGCTAGCCGCCATCTAGCAACCCATGTCCTCAGATCTATACACAAAATCCCCGTGACAGGTTCCCTTTAAGACACAGGCCTCTCATAAAATTTTTGTCACCTCCGACAATTTGTGCAAAGGTTGCCCCTTTTTTTACTATTGATGACCTATTCTCAGAATAGGTCATCAATATCAGATCAGTAGTGGTCCCACACCCGGCACCCCCGCCGATCAGCTGTATGAAGAGAAGGTGGCGCTCATATGAGTGCTGCCTTCTCTGCTCTGTTTACCTGCTCGCCACAGCAATTGCAATGGTGAGCAGGGGAAATTACAAGTATGGCGTCCCTATTCACATCTATGGGACGGCTCTGTCCTATTCACTTGATCCGAAGGAGCCATTCCATACAAGTGAATGGAGGGACCATACTTGTAATTACACCTGCTCACAACTCTTCAAACAGCTGATCGGCGGGTATGATGGGTGTCAGACTCCCCACCAATCTGATATTGATGACCTATCCTGAGCATAGAACATTAATAGTAAAAAGAGGACAACCCCTTTATAAAGGGGCTGTGCAGGCTGTATATATTGATGACCTATCCTCAGCCGTCACCGCTGACGATCAGTTGTTTGAAGATTCCTGGTCATTACACTGTGCATCGTTTCCTTTGCAACGGTGGCGTAGTGCACTTACAAGTACTTTGTCCATTCAAGTAAACAATGGGGAGGGTAATGAAGAGGAAGCGACGCTCGCATGGAACACCGCCTCCTCTTCAAAAAGCTGATCAGCCGATCAGATATTGATAACCTATCCTGAGGATGGGAGGGGGGGTGTCATTTCAGGTTTCGCCTCAGGCGGCAGAAAGTCTAGGTGCAGCCCTGCTGGAAGAAGGAAGGCGGGGCAGATAGGGTGTGCCGGATGCAATGAGCACTTCCATCAATACAGATGGAAGTGCTCATTGCATTAGCGCAGGGGAGCTGGTGGCCCTTTCACTTACTGACTGCTCCGCTTCCAGCTCTCCTTCCCTCCTCCAGGCTGGCTGCTTCACAGTCAGCCCTGCAGGCTCAGATCTCGCTGCCGGACTGTGCAAGAGGAGCCCGGGAATCTGCCTCTGCACTCCTCCCACACAGTGCTGCAGGGCGATCTGTGCCTGCAGGGGAGTGCTGGAGGTGACCAGATCATCAGGAATGGGACAAGGTGAGTCGTTTTTAATTTTATTAACACGAGGGGGCACAGAGAGGGCATTACTACTGTGAAGGAGGCACAGAGAGGGCATTACTACTGTGAAGTGGCGCAACAAGGGCATAACTACTGTAAGGGGGGATAAATGAAGGCATAACAACCCACAAAGGGGGAAGGGTTGCCAGAGAAAAGACCCGGCCCAGAAGCCTAACACGTTAGGCAAGCCACTGCTTCTTTCGTTCAAATTCGGCAGGTATGTGCCCTGGCCCCTGCCTCATAACAAAGAATGCCCTCCCTGACCTGGGCATACAAAGCCAAATAGTTTTTTTTTCAAAGGTTTTATTTTTAGTAGGTTGTGGAGGGGGGGGGGAAGGTTTATCTGTAAAACATTTGCTGTGGGGCCCAGTCAGTTCTAGCTACGGCCCTTTCAGAAAATAAAAAATTGGTTGGGGGATGCTTTTTTTAAAGGGGTTATCTCATGACAAATTCAAAAAAATTAAAATCAAACATCACATACTCCTTGACAATCTCCTTCTAACAAAGCTAGAACCAGCCCTGCACCTCACATGGATCCAGAGATCTCATTCATTGCTCTGCTAGATTAATATCAAGCTGACAGCTCAAGGGGAGTGTCTTTTCTACTGCAGCTCAGGGGGCGTGTCCATCCTCTACCTATCACAACTCAGGAGGCAGTTGAAGGATGAAACTGAGCATGTGCGGCCATCTCAGTGAGCAGGTCAGAGAAATGCGAAAAAAAAACTAACATCAGGTGGAGCTATACAGATATGTTTTATTGAATAACTCAGTGACCACTCTAAATGTTTAATTACATGTAATTACCAAAGTATTCAGATCCAGGTTCTGGTTTGAAAACTAAAGCATTTTTATTTATTTTTTTAGTTTTTTTTGCACTAAGATATTGATAACCCATCCATATCCCTCTACTGATTATCAGTGACCTGCAGCTGCAGTTCCAGGAAGTAAACAGATTCCGGAGCCAGTGTACCATAGCGCCATACACTATGTAGTGGCCATTCTCAGGTACTGTAGTTCAGCTCCCATTCACATGGATTGAAATACTTCTGTCATTCCCCTCTGACGGAAGGAAAAACAGAATGTGAATAGAGCCTTATTATGAACCAGAAAGGTCCACTGTACACCGAAGCTTGTCACATTCTTTGTACAGGACATTACTGTGTATTTCCACAGCACATTATTGAGAGTTTCTGGATATGTAGCATGCTGAAAGGACACACCACGATTTCAGGAAGAAGCTCAGGTTAAATGGTTCCAATATTCTGTTTATGAGGCAGCTGCCATGAAGGAGAGGGCAGAATCAGAGTGTTTCTGATGAGTTTCCCCCCTTCTTCCATCATTGTCAGTGTCTGCGGTGACTTCATTCCCTTCTGCCACTCTCCATCCATGACTGGTTACCACCCAACTTCAGAGCACTTCCGTGTCTCCATGGATACTGGAACAAGAGACCGCGTCCACTGTTCAGTAACCATGGAAACTGGCAAGAACAGAGGGTAGGATGGAAGGAAGCAATATGCGGATGAGTGCAGGTCGCCAGCTTTGGAGGCTTTGAATCAGGAGCATTACAATACAGCTTATGGCCATTTACATTTCTTTAAGGTCTGACTACAATTTCCATTTTAATTTCCTTTTCTATAGGACTCCGCTCGTTTGAAGTTGTGGTTATTGTGTTTTTTTTCTGATATTTCCCACCACGTATTACCCCAAGCACAGGGGCATATAATATTATTAGTAGGCTGAAGATGCACTCATTGTATGGCTTCTTGATGACAACAGGGAACGTCAGCATTTTGCTATCTAATCCCATCTCACTCCGGCAATGCTCTGTGCCATCTCTGCTAGCACTATGCATACATGCTTTGCACCAGACTAAGTGTGCTTTCACACTAGCGTTATTCTTTTCCTGTATTGATATCTGGTAAAGGGTCTCAATACCGGAAAAAAACCGCATCAGTTTTGTTCCAATGCATTCTGAATTGAACGCAATCCATTCAGTATGCATCAGCTTTCTGGCCAAAATTCCGGAACACTACCGTACTTGCCGGATTCGGCATTAATTTCCATTGAAATGTATTAATGCTGGATTCGATACCAAGTGTTCCGGAAATTGCTGCATCGCCGGATCCGGTTTTCCGGTCTGCGCATGCGCAGTTCTTTCTAGCTTTGAAAAAATTAAATACCAGATCCAGATGATTCCGGAAAGACGAATCCGGGATTTCAATGAATAAGTCTAACGGATCCGGAAAAAAAGATATCCGTTTGCATACGGATTTCCGGATCCGGCAGGCAGTTTCAGCAATTTGGCTACATTTTTCAAGCTGGCATAAGTTTCCTTAGACTGGAGAAAATGGTTGGCACGGCAGAACATTAGAATAGCTTTATATGCAGATAGAATCAAGTGCTCCAATATATTTGTGCTTGCAAATTTTCGGTAATTAATTATGCGCATATTTCTTCACACTACGTGCAACTTGTGACATCACAACACTATGTCTGTAGCATGTATGTATGGACAGCAGAGCCTATTATTTATAAGTTAACTCTCTAATGTAATACAACAAAGCACAGAGCACAGCAATGATACTGCTGTCTCTTTCATAACTGCAATAAACTTTAAAAAAAAGCTGCTGGGGAGGTTCTTATATAGTAAAGGTCGGCTACTTTCCTATTTTTTGCTAGGGATGTTGTTAAGCTCAGATAAAGACATTGCAGTCTTCTCATTGGCCCACATACATGAAAGGAGGTCACTGATGAAAAAAAAAAATCTAGAATATTCGAAATTACGAATATATATATCACTATATACTAAATATTCGCAAATACTCAAAGTGTCGATATTTGCAATAAAAATACGCTTTTCAAATATTCGCGCTCAAAATCCAGCTTTTTTCCTAAACACATTAGATCCAGCAGATCGGCTTCTCTTCTTCCAGTTATGAGGTGGGACTAGAAGACTGCTGAAGCCACCACTGCCAAATCCTGCGGTTAGATGGCACCTGAAAAGCATCACGGAAGTATACAGAGACCAGCAGTGCTGGATCGGCGGAAAATTAAAGATACATTTTTTATTTTATTTTTTTTTTATTTTATTTATTCTACAGCATTCCCTACCTTTTCAAAAAAAATGTACAGTCGTGGCCAAAAGTTTTGAGAATTACATAAATATTGGAAATTGGAAAAGTTGCTGCTTAAGTTTTTATAATAGCAATTTGCATATACTCCAGAATGTTATGAAGAGTGATCAGATGAATTGCATAGTCCTTCTTTGCCATAAAAATTAACTTAATCCCAAAAAAACCTTTCCACTGCATTTCATTGCCATCATTAAAGGACCTGCAGAGATCATTTCAGTAATCGTCTTGTTTAGGCTAGTTTCACACTAGCGTTCGGCTGTCCGCTCGTGAGCTCCGTTTGAAGGGGCTCACGAGCGGACCCGAACGCTTCCGTCCAGCCCTGATGCAGTCTGAATGGATGCGGATCCGCTCAGACTGCATCAGTCTGGCGGCGTTCAGCCTCCGCTCCGCTCAGCAGGCGGACACCTGAACGGGCGTTCGGGTGTCCGCCTGGCCGCGCGGAGGCGTGCCAAAACACCTTCCAACAGCAACTTCTTTCAACAATCCAACAATAGTTTGGTGAAGAACAATGCATTTTCCAGCACGATGGAGCACATAAGGCAAAAGTGATAACTAAGTGGCTCGGGGACCAAAACGTTGACATTTTGGGTCCATGGCCTGGAAACTCCCCAGATCTTAATCCCATTGAGAACTTGTGGTCAATCCTCAAGAGGCGGGTGGACAAACAAAAACCCACTAATTCTGACAAACTCCAAGAAGTGATTATGAAAGAATGGGTTGCTATCAGTCAGGAATTGGCCCAGAAGTTGATTGAGAGCATGCCCAGTCGAATTGCAGAGGTCCAGAAAAAGAAGGGCCAACACTGCAAATACTGACTCTTTGCATAAATGTCATGTAATTGTCGATAAAAGCCTTTGAAACGTATGAAATGCGTGTAATTATATTTCACTACATCACAGAAACAACTGAAGCAAAGATCTAAAAGCAGTTTAGCAGCAAACTTTGTGAAAACTAATATTTGTGTCATTCTCAAAACTTTTGGCCATGACTGTACACCCTGGATAACCTATTAACATCCTACTCCGCTGCATGAAGTGGTTGTTGTCTGCCCTCCGACAATGCACTGCTCTCTAGTAACAGGAAACCAATAAAATTCTAAATTTACTTGAACAGGCAATAAAATATCTTGTAAATTAAAATAAATAAACTGTTATCTATGCTTCAAATAAATTTGTCATAAAATGTCTTAACTTTTTATATAACTATCAAAGTTCTGTATATTATTCAGCAGTGGAGTGTTCAGTGCGCAAAGAGGTAAACTACAGCTTAATGGACTTTTATAAACCCAAATCACATGGTGAAGTCAAGAAAAGCCCCATTAACGCTATGTAGTTGACAACCATATGGATTTTACAGCATGTGCTGACTATTTTTATCAGGCATTTGTTGCATTTTTGTGGGGGGTTTTTTAGGTTATTGACTCAAAATGACTGCAAGGAAAATCAAATGCATATCCATCGATCATGGAACCACAATACAATTAGACATACAATCAGTTCTAGGATGCTGAACTCCTGTTCAGAAGTACATAAATTCTCCTGTATTTATAAGCCGCCCTGTAAAAGCGATCTGCGCAGAACATGTCCAATAACAATGATGGACTGTTATTTGAGGATGATGAAGGTCACAGTCTATCAGCCATGGAGGGTTAGGAACTGGCCTTCTTCCAGTACATTCATCCATTGTACCAGGGAAAGTTTTAACAGTCAGTTTTACGCTCTAAGGCCTCATGCACACGACCGTTGTGTGCACCCGTGGCCGTTGTGCCGTTTTCCGTTTTTTTCTGCGGCTCCATTGACTTTCAATGGGGCCGTAGAAAACTCGGTTTGTGCACCGTTTTTACACCGCGCCCGTGACCCGTGTTTCGAGGCCGTGAAAAAAATATAACCTGTCCTATTTTTTTCACGGCCAACGGTTCACGGGCCCATTCAAGTCAATGGGTCCGTGAAAATCACGGATGCACACAAGATTGTCATCCGTGTCCGTGATCCGTGTCCGTGATCCGTGTCCGTTTTTTCCTATCATTTCAATGGCAAACTTGACTTAGATTTTTTTTTCATCTTTCATGTCCGTGGATCCTCCAAAAATCACGGCAGACCCACGGAAGAAAAAACGGGCACGGATCACGGTACAACGGAACCACGTTTTGCGGGACGTTAAAAAAGACGTTCGTGTGCATGAGGCCTAAGCCTAATGATATTACATATAACCTTCTTTCACAAACAGGACACATTAGCATTTACCGTAAATTAGAACTTTTTGCAATCAGGCCCTAAAGAAATTTTTTCTTTTTTTTTATCAAACAGAAATGCGCCTAAATTAGGCGTATTTCTGGCGAAGATTGCAGCACATCTGAATACTTTTGTAATTGCATGTAATTAAAAATTTAGTATAGCCAGTGAGCTATTTAATAAAATGTATCTGTAAATCTGCTGTTTGTGATGTTCCTTATTTTTTGTCCGTCTCATTGAGCTGATCGAAAGTGCTCAGTTTAAATCTTCAACTGTCACCAGCCATATGTTCTGTTGCAGTTACAGGGAGAGAGCTGCAGCAGAAAGGACATGCCCCCTGAGCTGCCAGGCTGAAGATAATTTAGCAGAGCAATTGGAGCAGTGAATGGAGAGACCTCTGGATTAGGGTTGTTTCGGGTATCGAACTTTCGATAACCAATCGATACTTTTAGCCTGGTATCGATACGATACCGGGATTTGTCTTTTATCAATACTAGGCTATGCTACTGCACAGCCCAGTATCAGACAATATGGATCGCGCTGCCCTCAGCAGCACAGGGAAGCAGTCTCTCCCTCCCCCCTGTGCTGCCGCTGCCTCCGCCTCCGAAGCGGCGGAGGGGAGGGTCTGTGGCCACTGCGCCACCAATGATAACTAACGTTTAATACATTACAAATGCAGGCCGCAGTAGAAATACATTGCCGGCACCCTGCCTCTGACAGGGCGCTGCAATCAGCGGCAATTAACCTCTCAGGTGTCGGCAATGTGCTTCTGCCGCCAGCTTTATTTGTATATTAAACGTTAATTATCATTGGGGTCGCAAAGGCACCCTTCCCCTCCCCCGTCCTCAGTATTAAAAACATTGGTGGCGCAGCGGGCCCTCCCCTCCAGTATTAAAATCATTGGTGGCAGTGGCCACAGAGTCCCCTCACCTCATCTCATTGGTGGCAGCTTCTGATCGGAGCCCCAGCAGTGTAATTGCGGGGGCTCCGATCGGTCACCATGGCAGCCAGGACGCTACTGAAGCCCTGGGTGCCTGCCTGCCATGGTAATCTCTCTGCTGCCGCGTGTACTATGCAAAGGGCAGCAGGGAGAGTGACGTCCTATTCCCCCTAATAGAGCTCTATTAGGATGAATAGACAATCCCAGGTTCTAGCCCCTAAGGGGAAAAAAAGTTAATAAATAAACAGTAAAAAAAACAACACACCAAAATATCAAGTATAAATCACCCCTTTCCCAATTTTACATATACAATATATAAACAATAAATAAATAACATATTACATATCGCCTATGTCCGAAAAGTTAAAACTATTAGAATATAAAAAAATACCTCCTATGCAGTGAACGCCGTAAAAGGAAGAAAAAAAAAAGAAAAACTGCGCGATTCGCAATTTTTTTGTCAACTTGTCCCTCCCAAAAAATAGGATAGGACTGTTCGATTATGGGCCAGACGTTCCAAAAATGCTGGAATGCACATGGCTTTTTTGGCTTTTTTTTCGCATGGTATCGAATGGTATCGAGTATTGCAATACTTTTTTATGGTATCGAAACCGGAAAAAAAAATTGGCAATGAAACAACCCTACTCTGGATCCATGTGAGGTACAGGGCTGGTTTTAGCTTTGTTGGAAAGGTATTGTTGTGTACTATAGGATGTCTGATTTATATTTTTTTACATTAATCATGGCATAATCCCTTTAGTACTGGACCTCAGGATAGGTCATCAATATCTGATATTGTTATTGATGGCAGAGGCTCTTTAAAGAGTACCCATATCACCCATGTGATAATGGAACTGTTTAAAGGCAATCCGCCAGCTCCAAAACACCGCCCAAACTAGAGTATGCAGTGTATAGTGTAGTGGTGCTGAGTGCGGTTATGTATTTTTATCTTCATGCTCACTTCCACTCCGACGCTGTGCTCTCACAAACCAGCAGTAAAGTGTATTGACAGGACTCCTCTTTGAGTCCTCTCCATTATGTGTGTGAGCACGAAAGTCCTCTCAATTTTATTGCTGGTCAAGGGCAGACGCGCCATAGACCCTGCAGAGAAATTTCCTGGTGTGCCGATGCCCAGTGGGCTGCTCAAGCCCTCCTCATGGCCACCAGCATAATGATCTGATGGTCTCACTCTCAACATTAATTAATGCTAGGAGCATCAAGTACTGTACTTATGAACCTGGCCCACGGCCACAAATACCCTCCTGAACTGTGGTGGGGGTGGCAGTATCTTGTGCAGCACTTTGGTATTTGGTTCTGCTGGGGTAGTATTTTGTGCTAGACTACCATATTGCTGGCCTCGTCGACTTCTGTTGTCCCTACCTACTTGTCTTTCTCAGCTTTCTGTCAGTATGAACCCACCTACAACATGGGGCCACTATTAGGTTTTTTCCACAGCCACTTTAAGTTCTCAGTCTGCCTAAGCTGCTGGTTTGTGCAAGCATAGAGTTGAAATGCAATGGCGCATGAATATAACAATGATATAACCAGACTGGCTACCAATTATGTTACACACCGCATCAGGGGTGCACCACCAATGAAGCCAGGTGAGGAGATCGTCTCAGGCAGCACCAGGTAGGGGCAAGATGGGGGGAAGCCGGAAGGGCCATTGGCTGAAGCGAAAATAAATTGGCATTGGGGTGGTGGTGGTAGCGGTGGGGTGCTGTTTCAGTTTTAGCCTCAGGCAGCAGAAAGGTTAAGTGCACCCCTGCACCGCATACTCTAGTTTGGGGGGGTGTTTCGGAATGGACAGTTTCCCTTAAATTTAAAGGAGTTGTCCAAGTTGGGGACCCCTTTCCATTACAACAGTCATACATACAAAAAGGAAAGGCTATGCTTCCTCAACAAGGATGTAAAACATTTTTAACTAGTTCCACTTGAGCAACTATTTACCTCTCATGTTTTCCTAATACAGGGGAAATTGTTGCATTTCTGGGAATTGACATATCACTTTATAATGTAACATGATGAAAATGTACGTTATGTGCCTTAAAGTAATAATAGTAATGAAAAAACAGACAATAGAAAAGTCCTTGACTTGCCTTTTTCTGTCAAGTTGTTACTCATCGATTCACATCTTGAAACAACATTTCTATTTTTTTACAAAACAAAATTAAATGATGGCAGTGCCGGATCAGTCACATAATGGACACTAACAGAGCCCAGAGGAACATCATTGACTATAATGCAGTTTCCTTCACAGTGTCCCTTATTATATCTGAAAAAATAGCGCAGTATGCTATTTTATTTTTTTTTTACAGCATTTTTTTGTGGAATCTGTGACATGGCCTATTAGCCTTCCATAGATGGTACACCTTCCTTCTGTCTACCATTTAGATGCCACAGTCTCTATTGACTGTGGCATCTAATAGCTAAACTGCCAGGATCAGAGTAATCTCTGATCCCACCAGTTGAGAAAGTGCACTATGTGTATCTGTCGTGCTCTTAGCACTAATCTCACTAGTACAGTGTGGCCACTATGATGGATGTATCCAACAAAGAACACTGCCAAGCCATCTCTCATATTCATCATACAACTGGAGTCTCTTCAGCTCTCTAACACAGTATCAAACTCTTTTGTTAACACACATGCCACAAATGTGCATTTTCTTATATATTTGCCCTGCCTTTCTTGCACTTCCCATACAAGGTATGATGTAAATCAGTCCTCTCCAACCTTTCACACCCTTAGAGCCACATTCGGCAATGAAAGATGGTGGCAAACCACATTCAATGTGACCATTGAGCACATCTCCTATTCTAATAAATAGGAAATGTGCTGGTTACCAACCGACATGCAGCATATTCTCTGCAGGCCCGACGTCAGATGGAGTGAAAGAGAGAGGTGCTATCAGGGGTGTAACTATAATTCATAGGGCCCCATAGCAAAATAAGATGGGGCCCCCACCACCTAGTATAATAAAATTAAAACAGCAGCATAAGTAGCAATAATTCAAGGTATGTATAATAGCACTCAGTAAACCCACATTACATCAAAAAGCCACCATTTTGGTCTTCCTCAAAAAAAGTTACAACGTTTTTGCACCTGAGAGGGCTCGCCCAACCTCTGGGCCCCAGACGAAGTGAGCAAGTGCTATGGCTGTTATAACTACAGATACACCCATGGGCACTATATAACCCTAATAAAGAGGCAATTTCTTCACTGTAAGGTGGGGAACCATTCTTCTACTTGAAGAAGTTGGCTGCTTTAAATCTAACCTTCTCAAATTTGTTAGAAACCTGAATATTGTCAATTTATAGTTATAGATACTATTATACTAAGGGTCCATTCACACGTCCGCATAATGGGTCCGCATCCGCACTTCCGTTACGCGGCCCCGCAATAAAAATAGAACATGTCCGTCACTATAATAGAAATGACTTTTCTTGTCCATGTCTGCGGACAAGAATAGGACATGTTCTATTTTATTGCAGGGCCGCAGAACGGAAGTGCGGATGAATGGGTTCGCACCCGTTCTGCAAAATGGGTTACACATTTTGCGGATGTGTGAATGGGCCCTTATAGATATTTATTTTAACTTCTTAGCAATTTTTGACTCTTCTTGACGCCATGCCCCTTGTTTGCTAAGTCTTCTGTCTAAACAGCAAGTGTTTCATCTAGCTTTCATCCAGTGCTGGTCTTTACCACCACACAAACCATGTAATTGGGGGCCATTGCCTGACCGGCAGGTCAGACAGCACCACAACTTTCAACTGTCCTCTGCATCCTAAGGAAGCAGGCAAAATTATGGACAGACAAGGAATCCCTATTTCTGGTGGCTGTCCCTTTAACTATCGAGAGAACAGTCCCCAGAGGCCTGGGAGCAGCTGATAGACAGTATTAAACTGTTGTCTGTCTAGTAACGGCTGCTCCCCGGCCTCTGCGGCCCACTGCGTCCTGCAGTCAAAACACGATTGGGTACAGAGTGTCATGTGACCGAATAATGGAATACCATGTGAGCCGGCAGTCCATGTAATCTACTGAACATCGCATGGCATTGTGAGGTAATAACACAATATTACTGATAACACAGGATATAAAGCTGAGGTAATAACATGATACATTAGTGATAATATAAGCTAATAAAACAGTATCTATGACCAGTGGCATAACTAGAAATGACTGGGCCCCACATCAAATTTTTGAACAGGGCCCCCCCTACCGCAGCAAATACTTCTGAACCCCCTCCTCCCGTGCAACTTCCACTCCAGTGGCTAGTCAAGATCGCTCTCTCAGACGCGGCCCAGCAGCCATTCCTTCCATTTCCTACACGTATATACCGTACTGTATGTCATTGTATATAATGTCATTGTATAATACTGTTGAGAGGGCTTTGACAAAATATTTTAGTCCTCATCCTGGGTGGGCCCCTTCTGAGTTTGGGCCCCAAAGCAGCTGCTTCCCCTACTTCCCCTATAGCTACGCCTCTGTCTGTGACTGTACTGATAATACCGTACTAAAATATAGTATTTTGCTATACAAAAATTGTCTTCGATTAGGGTCCCCCAGACATAACATTGCATGTTGCCCCAAAAATGCCAAGTCTGCCCCTGCTTCCTGTACGTGCAAATGTGCTGGTCTTGCAGACGAAGGCGAGCCACACAGCAGGGGCTCGCAAACTATTGTTGATCTAAATGCTCCGTGCTTGAGAACACAAACAGGAGAAAGACAGGGAAAAAGTTAAATATATGTTATGTAACTAAAAGATAAAATTCTACATAAAATCCTGCAATAAATTCATGTAAAGCAGTGATATATCCATGTGACCCTTCAGAGGCTTCAGCCCTAAGCTGATGGGACAGCTCCCTTTGGAGGCGTGAGGAAATATGACATTCTTTGTTTTACACTGCGCTGAGGATTTAAGACAGCTACTGGTGCCAGGTCTGAAGTGAATCCTGTTATTGGGCTGTAGAATTGTAAAGTCTTTTATTTATTTTTTGCATATGATGGGAAAATGAAATTAGGCAAAAACCTCTTCACCATGTGTCTGTATGAATCATAGTCATTTTATAAAAGGGGAAACAGGATGTGATTAATGGGGCCAAACATATTTGCATATGGTAGGTTGGCAAATGTGAATGCGTGCTGACATACAGTAGTGTCACGGGACGCTGTTCTTCCTCGTCACATGACCCCAGCTAGCCAGTATTTAACAGGCCGCCTGCTGGCCACAGGTTGCCTGTTAATTTAGGTTCCTGGTGATTGTTTGATTCCTGTATGCTTACCTGATCCTGTTCCCTGACGATCCCCTGCCTGCTCCTCCTGTACTGCGCATCCCTCCTGGTATTCTGACCTCGGCTTCCACCTGACTATTCTTTGCGGACTCCTCTGGTACTTCACTACTCTCCTGGTATTGGACCCCGGCTTCTCCTGACTATTCTTTGCTTATCCATCTGTGCTACGCTGCTCTCTTGGTATTGACCCGGTCCGTTCACTATCCGTTATTTGTCTTGTCTGATCTCCCAGCACATATCCTAAGTTAGGGACTGCCGTCCAGTTGTCCCCTGTCTTCAGGACTCGTGAGGCAAGTAGGCAGGGCCAGGGGTGAGGGTGGAGCGCAGTGGTCACTATCCTCCCCCCTGTGTGTGTGTGTACGTGACCGTTACAAGTAGCTTGTAACTAACGCATAATCACACAAGGATACAGTTCATGCTGTATACACAATACTGTATTTATCCACACCTTTTGTCAGAGGCGTCACTTTGTAACTGAGCCCCCCCCCCCCCCAAATAACATCTAATTTATAATAATCATAATCATATCCTCTTATACGGCAGAGAAGCCATTGGCTCACCTCCAGCACTAGTTCCAAGCACCGACTGTAGCCTCTGCACCTCATGTACTTACACCTCTGAAAATGCACACAGTGATGTCACTGTACAGAACTAATTCTTATACCAGTGACAGATGGTGACAGAACATGGATGATAATTCCACAATGATATCCCGCCAAAAGAATAATAAGAATCAGGGAAATTTGCAAAACTGTTTAAAAAGAAGAAACATCTTTGTTGCCCATAATAATCAGACAAATCACATTTTCTATTCTGTCCTTGAAAAATGAAAGTTTGCTATGGGCAACAAAGTTTTTCTTTAAAGGGGACTTTTTAACCATCCCCAGCAGTGTTTTGTACCTGTTATATTCACCTGCTGTGTTCCAGCTCCCTAAATTTCTGGAAGGATGGGGTCAAGTACACACTGCAATCAATGACTGGTCTCAGCATTGACCCCAAGCAGCATGTCAGTACTTGGTCCTGTGCTACTTAGGAACATGTCACCACTGAGGCCAGTAATTGGCTGCAGCAGTGTGCATTATCCCGTCCATCATGACTGGTGATGTAAATTCGCTTTGGCTGCTTCGCCAAATTTTACAAAAAAATTAGCTTTGTGACTAATTACTTCGTCACGAAACGCATTTCTTTTATTTCTTTGTATGTAGTGGGTGCAATGACAGGGAGCAGCAAATGCGCTGCCCACTGTTATTGCACCCCTCAAATGCCGCGTTCATACATGATCGCAGCATCTGATATACATAACACGGTTTAAAATGTAAAAAAAGAAAAAAAAAATCATACTTATCTGCTCCATTTTCTCGCGACGGGCCAGCCGCCGCCATCTTGCTTGAAGAGCTGGCTTGAAATCTTGCACGACCCAAGATGACGTCATCACGCCGGCCGACACGTCATACGTCACCACACACGGGATTTCAGCTAAGATCTTCAAGCAAGATGGCGTGGCCAGCCCATCACAAGCAAATGGAGCAGGTAAGGCCTCATGCACAAGACCGTTGTGTGCATCCGCGTCCGTTACGTCATTTTTCACAGTTTAGCGGAGCTCCCATTCATTTCTATGGAGCTGTGAAAAAAACTGATAGTCCTCAGTTTTTTCTCCGCGTCCATGATCCGTGATTCCAGTCCGTCAAAAAAATATAACCTGTCCTATTCTTGTCAGTGGAAAACGGAGGACGGACCCATACAAGTCAATGGGTCCATCAAAAAAAACGGATGCACAACTGGTATGTCATCCGTGTCCGTTTTTTTCTACAAGACCTTGGTGCAATAAAATTACACTTTTCATTAATCTTCCTTTTTTCCCCCTGTCAGACAAAAAAAAGGAAGACACAAGGAAACACAACTGAAGCAAAATCGGACACGAACCACTGAAGCCAAATCACTGACAGTGAAAAAACACTGTCGTGTGCATGAGGCCTATGTATGATTTTTATTTTATTTTCCCACTATTTCAGGTTAAATCAATTCGTTACCACGAAGAACGAGGAAATATTGGCTTAGCGTCGACTTCAATTCACTCAAGACTAATCATGGTGTTTACCGGCTGGGAACTAGAAGATTGTGAAGCAGGAGCCTGCAGATGAGTATGAGTTTTTCAACAGGCAAAGGCTGGACAACCCCTTTAAGACAGTTTTATAAATCTGCCCCAGTTTGTAACGGAGATAATAAACCGTTTTTTTTCCAAATGGATTATAAAGACAGCACATGAAATACCCGTCACAGTGATATCATAGTGCAGGGATCAGGGGGGTAACTGTCACCATTGCACCCATATTGGTGAAAGACCAGAGTGATGTCATTATGCGACAAACACATCATAATGCAAGGATGATGCAGAAAATGAGAGTTCAGTACACAGGATATGAACACATTGATGTCACAACAGCACTGCACATGGATAATAAAACGTGGTATTCCCTTATGTGGCCCTAGGTTCCGCTGAAGTTTGACCGCTGAACCCACTATAATTAAAGGAAGGGTCATGAATATCATCTGACTCCTGGCACCCCCATAATTCAGCGGTGAGCGCTGCAGCAACAGAGTAGGTATCTAGGTATGGGTATATCCTACTCCTGGAAAACCGCTCCTACCTTTTGCAATTTCAATCCTACCTGCAAGGGAGAGGAAAATGGAGGTTTTAACCCAGAACTAGGACCGATTACAAGAACCGATTACCAGCATATTTGCCTGGTAGCTGCCAGATCTCTGCCAGACCCCATTATGGTCAATGGGTCTGTCAGGCAAGCAGCAGTATCCAGCAATGCCAGATCCGGAGAACTCCAGCAGGCTGTTCTATGTTGGAACAGCCTGCCAGAGAAGACAGCCGCAGATGGGAACCTAGCCTTAGTGAGCTTGAAAACAGACTTGAGTCCAGCTATAAGGCTAGTTTCACACTGGCGTTTTGGCTTTCCATTTTTGAGATCTATTCAGGGCTCTCACAAGCGGTCCAAAACTGATCAGTTTTGCCCTAATGGATTCTGAATGAAAAAGGATCTGCTCAGAATGCATCAGTTTGCCTCCTTTCCGTCTCCATTCCGCTCTGAAGGCGGACACCAAAACTCTGCTTCACGAAACTGAGCCAAACTGATCCGTCCTGGCACACAATGTAAGTCAATGGGGACGGATCCGTTTTCTATGACACAATCTGCCACAATAGAAAACGGATCCGTCCTCCATTGACTTTCAATGGTGATCAAGACGGATCCGTCTTGGCTATGTTAAAGATAATACAAACGGATCCGTTCTGAACGGATGCAGACAGTTGTATTATCTGAACGGATCCGTCTGTGCAGATCCATGACGGATCCGCACCAAACGCGAATGTGAAAGTAGACAGTTATCTACAACTATTTTGGAGTTTCTATTCAAATCAACCCTCCTGAATCCCCAGAAGCTAAATTTTTGTGACTCCAGAGCCACAATACAAAAATGTCTGAATCTACCATTGCATTCAACATATTTATTGGAAAGGTCCACTTTTATATATAGATCAAACAATTATATCGTATTAGTTAAAGTGGTTGTCTCACCTTTAGATGTCATGTTCATTTTACAGATCATAAAACATTAAGCATATTTGCCATTTACATGCTGTCAAAAAATGACAGAGTGAAGAATTGTGACATTACTTACACAGTATGGAGCCTCCTGGTGTTCTAAGTGTATAGCAATGTGCACGTCCACATCTACTGAGCTGTGAGCTGCTAGTTACACATGCTCAGTCACTCTTCCCACAGCCAGGTCTATGCATAAATATGGCCTTCATGGAAGAATCATCAGAAGAAAACCTCTCCTACGTCCTCACAGCAAAATTCATTCTCAGAAGTTTGCAAAAGAACATCTTACCAAGTCTGATGCATTTTGGAAACAAGTCCTGTGGACCGATGAGGTTAAAATAGAACTCTGTGGCCACACTGAGCAAAGATTTGGAGAAAAATGGGCATATCATTTCAAGAAAAGAACATCTCTCAAACCATTAAGCATGGGGTGGATCAAAACAAACATAACAACAACTGTAAAAATAAAAATTAAGTTGAAAAGAGGATGGCTTCTACAAATGGATAATTAATGATCCTAAACACACCTCAAAATCGAAAATAGACTACCACAAAAGGTGGAAGCTGAAGCTTTAACCATGAACATCATCGAAAAAACTGTGGATAGACCTCAAAGAGCAGTGCATGCAAGATGGCCCCGGAATCTCACAGAACTGGAAGACTTTTGCAAGGAAGAATGGATGAAAATCCATCAAACAAGAATTGAAAGACTCTTGACTTGCTACAAAAGAAAAATAATTTACAAGCTGTGATACTTGCCAAAGGGGGTGCTAATAGGTAGTAATTGCTTTGGGCCCTTTTCCTTTTTTTGTTATTTTGAAAATGTAAAAGATGAAAAAAAAAAAAGTTTTTGTTAAAAATACAAAGGGAATGTGTCATCTTTAACATTGTGCCTTTTGGAGATCATGTCATCAACTTGCTTAACTGTTCACAGTAACAGCAATTTTGACCAAGGGTGCCCAAACTTTTGCAGAACCTTTGACTTTACATTTTTGTTATGTTGGGGCTTGTGCTAAAATAAAAAAATAAAAAATCTAGTTTTCCCCATCATTCTGAAATAATTCTTACATTTTTGCTAGTTTAATAAAAAGTAAAAACTAAAATTTCACTTGGATATACATTTTCAGACCTCACGTTTCTCTTGATCATCTTTGAGACGTTTCTACACCTTGACTGCAGTCCACCTGTGATACATTTGGTTGATTGGAAATGAATTGGAAAGATACAACCCTGTCTATATAAAGTCTCACAGCTAACAATGCATATCAGAGGAAAAAACAAGCCATGAGGAGGAAGAAAAATGCCTGTAGAGCTCAGAGACAGGATTGTGTGGAGGCGCAGATCTGGAGAAGGGTAAAAAAAAAATTCTGCTCCACTGAAAATCCCCAAGAGCACCATGGCATCCATATTCTTCAATGGAAGAAGTTTGGAACAACCAGGACTCTTCCTAGAAGTGGCCACAAAACCAACTAAGTAATCGGGGGAGAAGGGCCTTGATAAGAGAGGTGACCAAGAACCCAATGGTCATTCTGGCTTCGCTCCAAAGATCCTGTGTGCAGATGGGAGAAACTTCCACAAGGTCAACCATTAATGCAGCACTCCACCAATTTGGGATTTATGGCAAAGTGGCCAGAAAGAAGCTTCTCGCAATTACAAGACACAAGAAATCCCACCTGAAACTTAAAAAAAACAGCTAAAGGTCTCTGAGATTCTAGTTTTTCCTTTTCGATAAATTAGTAAAGATGGTCATTGTTCTTTTTCATTTTGTCATTATGGGGTATTGATTGCAGATTGATGGGGAAAAAGATTTTTTTTTTTTGGGGGGGGGGGGGGGGGGAGGGGGGGGGGTTTAGCACAAGGCAGCAACATAACAAAATGTGAAAAACCTACCCAGCAAAGATTTTGAAAGTTTGTGGTTGGCCACCATGAATTATGCATTTTTTTTGTCATGGGGGCCGATGGATGACATACTCCATAGTACATGTGCCAAATTTAGCCTGATAATATGAACAGAGCCTTGTACTGATGTGTGGCACGGTATACTATATACAGTGGCATATGTTATCTATATAAGGTACAGTATGCATCATCTATTTGTTCCCCATAGTATACCTGCCCGCCGGATGTGGGCAGGTATAATGACCTTTACAGATCTGACACATAACTCCCATTGCATAAGCTGAACATTCACCCTAAATGTGGTGAAACACAACCTTATATAGCATCTGATGGAATCCATTAGAAATAATCTTTGCCTTTGTATAAAATCAGAGGCATACAATAGGGCCCCATAGAAGAGTGCATGTGACAGCTCTACACAAATCAGAGGCTTACAGAGCTGTTATACGCCCTAATGTTATGGAAACCACCACAGGGGATGGGACCCACAGCAAATTTTTGAACAACCCCCCCCCCCCCACACACACACACAAACAAGCACACACCTAGGCAAGTAGTTTCCTGCATGTCGAATATGAAAATAAAACACCTACTATCGCTGGACAGGAGGATGAGTCAAGACTAGTTTACTGTATAGTAGGAATGCTCCCTTAGTTCCCCACATAGTAGTTATGCCCCCTTTGTGCCTCCGCACTTACCAGCCACACAATAGTTATGCTCCCTTATTGCCCATGCATAGTAGTGTTGCCCCATCAGTGTCCCTCTTAGTAGTGAAGCCCTTGTAAAAGAAAAAAAGGTAATATTCACCTAGCCCTGTTCCACCGATCAGCAGAGCACATTATGCTAGGCTCAGGCTGGGGCATAAACCCCTGCTTGTACCCTTTCCTGTTCAGTTCACCAGGTGTCATGACATTGCTGCTGGGGAGAGCACAGGCTGGGAGATCAGGTCTGGGCTGTAATGGATGACAGACACTCGGGTCCGAGTCTGGCTGCTGGATCTGTCATCTATGACGGCCCAGGCCTTGCCTGCCGGTACACACAGTCACAGACAGATACCATCCAACTCATGAATAAATCATGATAATCAGCCCTGCTCAATAGCAAGGCCATAAAGTGCCAGTATAAAGATTGAGGGCACAGCTGCACCGTCAGTACAGAATTTTATTACCTTCCAGAAATGACTTGTCAGAATGGATGTTTATTAATCACCTTTAAATCTTTCAATTAAGCATTTTTCACAAAGTAATCACAAAGTCAGTTAAGCACCGCAGAGGAAACTGTGTCACTGCTCTACGGGGATTTGCTCAGGGTCCCTATCCAAAACTGTGTTTTAACTTGACATTATTTTTCTGACATTATTTTTCTTAGACTATTTTCAATGAAGACAAAGTAACATACACAATAATAGAAAACATTAAAAATCATGTAATGAGGTCTAAGAAGCGGTAAGGTGAGGCAGACATAGGGCTTTAATGGAACTGCTTGGAATGGAATATTTAAAGGGGTTGTCACAAGCATTTTTCAAACCAGCACCCAGATCTAAATACTTTTGTAATTGCTTGTAATTAAAAATATTGTATAACAAGCGAGTTATCCAATAAAATGTAGCTGTGTAGCGCCACCTGCTGTTTGCCCTTTTCCTTTTTTGGTCCGTCTCACTGAGCTGGTCAGACGTACTCAGTTTAAATCTTCAACTGCCACCAGCCATATGTTCTCTTAGAAGCTGTGGCAGCTACAGGGAGAGAGCAGAAGCAGAAAGGACATGCCCCCCGAGAAACCAGGCTGAAGAGAATCTAGCAGAGCAATTGGAGCAATGAATGGGGAGATCTCTGGATCCATGTGAGGTACAGGGCTGGTTCTAGCTTTGCTAGAAATGTATTGTCATGTACTCTGATTACCAACGTTTTTAACAGACTTGCTTGTACTTGCTTACCTCATGTACATCTTCCCCATGCATTTTTCAATTTGGATGTAACACTTCCCAGGGGTAGACTGGCCATAGACCCTACAAGGAAATTTCCTGGTGAGTCAATGCCTAGAGGGTGCCTGAGCCCTCCTGACGGCCACCAACCTTCTGTTGCCCCTGCTGGCTGCATCTACGTACTTGTGTTGACCTACCATTTTGTCAATTTGGACCTGACTAAAACAAGGGGCCATCCCTGGGACTTCCTGTGGCTGCATCCAACCAATATGGGGGGCACTATGGGGGCCCTATATACTGGCACAGTATCTATTCTGCGAATTGCAACAACAACGCTAACTCCAGACTTTGATGCC
Source organism: Bufo gargarizans (assembly GCF_014858855.1). Lineage (NCBI taxonomy): Eukaryota > Metazoa > Chordata > Amphibia > Anura > Bufonidae > Bufo > Bufo gargarizans. The sequence continues at coordinate 61,752,866 of NC_058082.1, forward strand.
TTAGCAAAAAAGGGAGACCAAAATGGAAGGTGAGTTATACATACTATGTTATGAAAGAAATACATTGCATAAAAGTTTTGTACAATAACTCTATTTATTCTTTCCTACCTTGAATTAAACTAAACCTTTAATGTTACAAAATTTACATTTAGTTTATATTAATTCACACAAACGCGCCATCCATCTACTCTTGGTCCGGCCCCCGGGTCCAATATATGAACCCATTGTGGCCCACGAGTCAAAAAGTTTGCCCACCTTTGGGTTAAGAACTGTTCACACCAGCTTAAATAGGTGTATAACTACTTGTATGTTCATTTGTGTGTGTGTCCATGTATGTGGTGAGTGCGTTTATGAGTGCGTCCATGTATGAGGTGAGTGCCTGTATGAGTGCGTCCATGTATGAGGTGAGTGCCTGTATGAGTGCGTCCATGTATGAGGTGAGTGCCTGTATGAGTGCGTCCGTGTATGTGGTGAGTGCGTGTATGAGTGCGTCCCTGAATGTGGTGAGTGCGTTTATGAGTGCGTCCATGTATGTGGTGAGTGCCTGTATGAGTGCGTCTATGTATGTGGTGAGTGCGTGTATGAGTGCGTCCATGTATGTGGTGAGTGCGTGTATGAGTGCGTCCATGTATGTGGTGAGTGCCTGATGAGTGCGTCCATGTATGTGGTGAGTGCCTGTATGAGTGCGTCCATGTATGTGGTGAGTGCCTGTATGAGTGCGTCCATGTATGTGGTGAGTGCCTGTATGAGTGCGTCCATGTATGTGGTGAGTGCGTCCATGTATGAGGTGAGTGCCTGTATGAGTGCGTCCATGTATGTGGTGAGTGCGTGTATGAGTGTGTCCATGTATGTGGTGAGTGCGTGTATGAGTGCGTCCATGTATGTGGTGAGTGCGTGTACAAGTGCGTCAATGTATGTGGTGAGTGCCTGTATGAGTGCGTCCATGTATGTGGTGAGTGCGTCCATGTATGAGGTGAGTGCCTGTATGAGTGCGTCCATGTATGTGGTGAGTGCGTGTATGAGTGTGTCCATGTATGTGGTGAGTGCGTGTATGAGTGCGTCCATGTATGTGGTGAGTGCGTGTACAAGTGCGTCAATGTATGTGGTGAGTGCCTGTATGAGTGCGTCCACTAAGTTGGGGAGGGGCCCTGCACAAAAATTTGCTGTGGGGCCCAGTCAGTTCTAGTTACGACCCCTGCTGGGAACCCTCATTAAAAGCAACTCATTTATGCAGTTTTCTGTGTGGGTCTTCACCATAATTTTTTTTTTTTTATCCTAATGAAAATGTTATTACCTTTACCACACGTTAAAACAAACATGGAGGAGGGATGAACACAGACACTGGGGAGGGAATAAATGTGGAAGAAAGAGGGAGAAAGGGAGAACGACGGCAAACTAAGCTCTGCATCTTTATAGCTGTTCTATATTAGCAGGTCAGTGCTGTCTCCGGCTATACCAAGTATGGGAAAAACCTATTTGTTTCGTTGTCATCCGGTGCTATGCTTTACATATGTAGAAAGATAACTGATCTCATTCCCACTAGTCAATAGCTAGAGCTACTGTATGGACAATATCTTGGAATGATTGACCGGGCTGCTATACGAGAATAGTATTTCTTATCCATTTTTAGGGAATGTCTCATCATAATTATATATTTTTTTCTTAAATATGCATTTTTCTTGTCAGACATACGTTCAGACTTTGTCGGAATCCTTCTCTCTGGAGTGGCAGAGGCCCCATGATGAAGCATGACATTCACTTTATAAAATACCTTGTCAATTTCCCAGTCCATTTTCATCTATTGTACACAAACGTGCTGGTGTGAACTATGGTTGTACAAGTAAAAGGGCTAGTGCCATCAGTTTAGGCGCAGGCAGGGCTACAGGTGGTAGGGTTAACCAGAGGCTAAGGCAGTGACTTGTATAAACTAATCCAAGCTGCTTATGTGCACTACCCCAGACCTGGGGGTATCTGCAATTATTGTATATAGTTGTTTGGCCATTACTACCAGTAAGGAATAGTTGGCAAAGATTGACAAGGAACAAGGCTAACTACCCTATTCCTCCCCTCTTGGTAGAAGTGGGCTGGTCCTGCTTCCTGACAGACACAGATAGGAGAGGAAGCACACTGCTGAGCTCCTGCTCCTGTTAGAGGTTCTCCAGAGAGAACAACTAAAATAAAGTCTTTAAGTAAATCCTTGAGAAGTCAGACAGCAGAGTGACCAGCTGAAGACCTGCATTAAAGACACTGCTGTGAGGTGAAGGACTACGGCTAAGACACCCATCACTCAGACTACTACCAGGTTAGCACAAATTACCAGCGCTAATACAAGTCATCCAACCTGCAACTATATTCCTTACTAGTGCCAGAAAAATGCACTTTGAGTCTGCTGATACTGATTGTACCTTAAGGTATACTTTGCACTTAATAAAATACATACTCTTACATACAATACATATAAAAAAAATACATTTGCTTTCGGCCTCATTCTTCAAAATTACATTTCCACTGCACCGATCCCCAAGGAGCAATGGCCTGAGGGAGTACACAGAACACAACACATCATTAGGGCCACTACCACCCTTGTCCTCTGCTCTGGCTCCTCCAGGGCTAGCTGCATACATACATTATACCACTGAAACCAATTGCTGGTAGCTGAGGTAACTGTTGAAGAATCACTCAGCAATGTTCTATGGTCCAGTATGTTCCATTAGGAGTTATCTCAGCCAGCTATGGAGAGGTTCACATGCAATACATGGAGCTCGGCATCTCTATTCAGAGTTACCATTTAAGTTTACTGAAGAGACACCATTTCTCCAAGAGCAAGGCAGGCTTGTACAATTAATGCTGTCATGTCGCTGTTTGTCATAATTATCCTCTAATTAGTCTAAAGTGCGAAGACATTGCGAAAATGGAGTGACAGAGCTAACAGCTTAATAGTCAAGGACCACCATGGACTAATGTCGCAGAGGCAGTTCAACAAGAGGAATTTTAATTGTAACTAATTATCATTTATATTTTTCCCCCAAAGGATGAACATTTCAAAAACTTTTAACAGGTTCATTTTCAAGGACAGTAAAGTATTGTAGTAGGTGCCTAATATGATGAGAGTGTTCATAGCAGTAAGATCACTTACTGGATCGGAATATGATGTAGATCATTCATGATGGAGTTTATATACAGACCTTGTGGATTTAAAGGGAGTCTGTTACCTTGACATTCACTCTTAAAGGGGTTTTCCCCTGTGATCACAGCCTTCCCTTCATTGTTTACCAGCTCGCTGTCTACAGCACATTGGTGAGCAGTGTAATTACCAGAAGCTGTCCCATTCACTTCTATGGGAGGTCTCGTTCCTCTACACTTGAAGTGAATAGAACGGCTTGTAGTTACACCTGCTCACGGCAATGAAGGGAAGGCTGCGCTGGCATGGAGTGCGGCCTTCCCTTCAATCAGCTGATCGGCCGGGGACCCAGGTGTCAGATCCCTACGATCTGATATTGATTACCTACCCTGAGGATAGGTCATCAGTAGTGTTGAGCATGAAATATTATTTGTGAACATCGCCACTTTGACAATTTGCGAATATTTAGAATATAGTGCTATATATTCGTTATATCCAATATTTGGATTTTTTTTTCCATCTGAACACATGATTCCCGCTTTTTGCTTGTGGGCCAATGAGAAGGAAGCAATGTCAAGTTCACAACAATACTTAGTGCACCAATCAGTAATCTGTAGTCAGACCTGTTAAAATGGGAAGTTGCACGCAGTGCGAAAAAAATATTCTAATCACTGCTGATTAGCCCAGTCGCGAATATATTGGAGCACTTGACTCTTTCTGCAGATAAAGCTATTCTAATGTTCTGCCATGCCAACCATTTTCTCCAGTCTCAGGAAACTTATACCAGTTTGAATAATGCAGCCAAAGTGACCCACGCCTGTATTTTGTGTTACGAAATCACATTACGCGATTTTTACATTGCCGATTTTTCGCATTCAATAATCTTGAATTCTACAAATTTGTGAATATATGACTAATATTCTACAAAATATTAGTGAAATATCGCAAATTCGAATATAGCCCCTGCCGCTCATCAGTAGTCATCACTGGATCTAGACTCGAAAAGATATTAACAAAGCAGCAACCAATCAGACAATACTTGGAGGATAATATGTAATATGCTGAGGGGCATTTCACATTCACACTGTACTGAAAGGGAGCCTGTAACCATAAAAATACAGTGTAAGGCAGGCAGCATGTTATAGAGCAGGAGGAGCTGAGCAGATTGGTATATAGTATGAGAAAAGATTCAGTAGAACTTGTGTCCTACTCTGTAATTGTCACCGAGCGGCTCCTCCCACATGACTCCTAAGCATAAAAAGAGCCAAGTTTTAAATATATAAATTGCAAGTTATACAGAATTTTTCCTCATAACATGATATATCAATCTGCTCCGCTCCTCCTCCTCTCTAACATGCCGCCTGCAGGATGCACTGCATGTTCATGGTGACCGGTTCCCTTTAATGGAGTAGAATGCAACAAACTTGTAAAGCTTTAGCAACGGTATAGAATTTCTCATGCTGGGAGCCTACGCAGATGAAATTAATTTACTTTTATTAATTCCTTCGTTTCTAATGTTCTGCGTAAGAGATGTTCTTTTATGGCTTTACAAAAGCAATTTTTTTTCATGCTGACAAAAACACAATCCCTTTTGCTACTTGAAGCAATGGCACACAAAGAATCCATCAGCGTGTGTGAGTGGGTGGCTTATATAGAAAATGGGAAATTACCGAGCTAGATAGCAAAAGGATTTGCTCATGTAAAAACGGGCTCACCTGCCATAGGACTGAATGTATGCCTGAAATATATTTACAGTGCTGCCCATAATTATTCATACCCCTGGCAAATTTTGACTTAAAGTTACTTTTATTCAACCAGCAAGTAATTTTTTGACGGGAAATGACATAGGTGTCTCCCAAACGATAATAAGACGATGTACAAGAGGCATTATTGTGGAAAAAAAACTATTTCTCAGCTTTTATTTACATTTGAGCAAAAAGTGTCCAGTCCAAAATTATTCAAACCCTCACAAACTGTCACAGTCTGTGGGAAAATCTAAATTTCTATACCATTCCAAATAGTCCAAGCTGTTCGAAAGCATCCTAATTACCCTGATTAATTGGGAACAGCTGTTTTAATCAACTCAACAGGTGAAAAACAGCAGCTCTCTGCAGTTGGTTTGTGGACAGTCATGGCTAAGAAAAAAGGAGCTCAGTGAGGACCTGCGGCTACGCATTGTGGCAGCTCACAAGTTAGGAAAGGGCTACAAGGCCTTTTCTAAATGTTTTCAAGTTCCAGTGGCTACAGTGAAAAGTATTATTAAAAAATACAAGATGTTCCGCACTGTGGAAAATCTCAGAGGACGTGGTCGGAAGCCAAAAGTGACACATGTGCTGGCCAGGAGGATCGTTAGAGAGGTGAAAAAGAATCCAAGGATCACTTCCAAGGCCATCCTGGTGAATCTGGGCTCTGCTGGTGGCAATGTCTCAAGGCAGACAATCCAACGGACACTGCACAATGCAGACCAAGGAGGATGCCACTTCTCCAGATAAGGCACACAAAAGCTCACTTGGCCTTTGCAAAATTCTCATCTGGACAAGACTTCTGGTCTTCTGTGTTATGGTCAGATGAAACAAAAAATGAATTGTTTGGTCACAATGATGTTTCCTTCATTTGCCGTAAAAAAGGAGAAGCCTTCAACCCAAAGAACACCATCCCCACTGTCAAACATGGTGGTGGGAACCTAATGCTTTGGGGGTGTTTTTCAGCCAAAGGACCAGGGAACCTAATCAACGGCACCATGAAAAAAGAGCAATACATGAGGATTCTCAACGACAACATCAGACAGTCTGCAGAGAAACTTGGCCTTGGGCACCAGTGGACATTTCAGCATGACAATGACCCAAAACACACAGCAAAAGTGGTGAAGAAATGGTTAGCAGACAACAACATTAACGTTTTAGAGTGGCCCAGCCAGAGTCCAGACTTGAATCCAATTGAGAATCTGTGGAGGGAGCTAAAGATCAGGGTGATCGCAAGAAGACCCTCAAACCTGAAAGATTTGGAGCTCATAGCTAAAGATGAATGGGCAAAAATACCTGTGTAGACATGCAAAAAGCTGGTCTGCAATTATAGGAAACGTTTGATTGCTGTTATAGGCAATAAAGGCTTTTCTATTGATTATTGAGAAGGGTAGGAATAATTTTGGAATGGACACTTTTTGCTCAAATGTAAATAAAAGCTGAGAAATGTTTTTTTTTTCCACAATAATGTCTCTTGTACATCGTCTTATTATCTTTGGGGAGACACCTATGTCATTTCCCGTCAAAAAAAAATTACTTGATGGTTGAATAAAAGTAACTTTAAGTCAAAATTTGCCAGGGTTATGAATAATTATGGGCAGCACTGCATATATATACTACAGCTCCATGCTCCCCGGTCTTCTATAACCTAAGTTGTCACCACGGGTTGCTCTAGGGCAGGGCTGGCCAACCTGCGGCTCTCCAGCTGTTGTGAAACTACAGTCCTGATCAAAAGTTTAAGACCACTTGAAAAATGGCAAAAAAATCATATTTAGCATGGCTGGATCTTAACAAGGTTCCAAGTAGAACTTCAACATGTAACAAGAAGAAATGGGAGTGAGACAAAACATTTTTGGAGCATTCAATTTAATGAAAACAACGAATAAACTGAAACAGGTTGTTTCTCAGCTGATCAAACGTTTCGGACCACATGCCTTTAAAAGGCCAAATCTGTGCAAAGATGTGAATTCATTGTCATTTCCTGTCAGGTAGTCACACATTGTGATGGCAAAGGCAAAAAACCTCTCCCTTTTTGAACGTGGTTAGGTTGTTGAACTGCATAAGCAGGGTCTCTCACAGCGCGCCATCGCTGCTGAGGTGGGACGCAGTAAGACAGTCATTTGGAATTTCTTAAATTCTTAAATGATCCTGAGGGTTATGGAACAAAAAAGTAAAGTGGAAGAGACCCAAAAAATTTCATCAGCACTGAGCCGGAGGATCCAATTGGCTGTCCGTCAAGACACTGGACGATCCTCGACCCAAATTAAGGTCCTTACTAGTGCTGACTACAGCCCCATAACCATCAGACGGCATCTGAGACTGAAGGGCTTAAAAAACAAAGACCTCGTCTCCTTGAACGCCACAGAACTCGTTTGGACTTTGCAAGAGAGCACCAAACATGGGACATTCAAAGGTGGAAGAAAGTTTTATTCTCTGATGAGAAAAAATGTAACCTTGATGGTCCTGATGGTTTCCAACATTACTGGCATGACAAGCAGATCCTACCTGAGATGTTTTCTACGCGCCACAGTGGAGGGGTCACCATAATGGTCTGGGGTGCTTTTTCCTTCAGTGGAACAATGGAGCTTCAGGAAGTGCAGGGGCGTCAAACAGCTGCTGGCTATGTCCAGATGTTGCAGAGAGCATTCCTCATGACTGAGGGCCCACGTCTGTGTGGTAACGACTAGGTTTTTCAACAGGACAACGCTACAGTACACAATGCCCGCAGGACAAGGGACTTCTTCCAGGAGAATAACATCACTCTTTTGGCCCATCCTGCGTGTTCCCCTGATCTAAATACAATTGAGAACCTTTGGGGATGGATGGCAAGGGAAGTTTACAAAAAAGGACAACAGTTCCAGACAGTAGATGGCCTTCGTGCGGCCGTCTTCACCACTTTGAGAAATGTCATGAAAACGCTTGCATCAAGCATGCCGAAACTCATTTTTGAAGTGATAAACAATAACGGCGGAGCTACTCATTACTGAGTTCATGTTTGGAAGTTGGATTTCTGTTTTGGGGGGGGTTTAGTTTTTTTTTGGAGGTGTGGTCCTAAACTTTTGATCAGCTGAAAAACAGCCTGTTTCAGTTTATTCGTTGTTTTCATTAAATTGAATGCTCAAGAAATGTTTTGTCTCACTCCCATTTCTTCTTGTTGCATGTTGAAGCTCTTCTTAGAACCATGTTAAAATCCAGCCATGCTAAATAAGATTTTTTGCCATTATTCAAGTGGTCTTAAACTTTTTATCAAGACTGTACAATTCCCATGTCCTGCTGTAGGCTGATAGCTGTAGTGCAGTCTGGGCATGCTGGGAGTTGTAGTTTTGCAATAGCTGGAGAGCCACAGGTTGGCCATCCCTGTTCTAGGGAATACTCATAATGGGCTCATGCTATGCTTTTAATAGGCTGAATGGTGTATGATCATAGCCTTGGCAGTATGTAGATAAAAATTTTTGGCTTATGGATAGGGATGAGCGAAGTTATGAAAACTTCTATCCGGCTGCTTCACCGAATTTCACAAACAAATTCAATTTGTTGTGAATTACTTCGAAATGAAGTGCAATTCTTTGTAAGTAGTGGGCGCAATGACCCCCCCCCCCCCATCATTGAACCCCTCAGATGCCACGTTCATCGCTGATCGCGTCACCTGATGTAAGAATGGAGGCTTATCAGGGGTTAAAAAAAAATATATGATACTAACCTCATTCGTTTGACCGCAAAGAGGCCGCCGATTTTGATTGAAGATCCCATGCGAAAAGTCGCGCGGTTCATGAGGATGTCATTACTCTGGCTGGTGTGGTGACGTCATACATCACCACACGTGAGATTTAATTCGGGATCTTCAATCAAGATGGCTGCGGCAGCCTCTTCACCCTCAAACGGATGAGGTGAGTATGTTGTTGTTTTTTACACCATTTCAAGGAAATCTGATTTGTTACCATGAAGCACAAGGAAATTTGGCTTTGTGAATTTCGGATCAAAGTCCACTTCAGATACTTCGATTCGCTCAACACTACTTAGGGACATTAAGACACTGTCCTACAAAATGTAAAATGACAAAATGATTTGTTTTTTTGGCAAGAAAGGACACACCCCTCTGAGCTGCCAGCTTAATATAAATACATCTGGGCAATTGAAGCATTGGCTAAGGAGATCTATGGATCTATTATTATTATTATTACTAAACATTAAGCCCGTTACAATAACGGGCACTAGAACAGTAGTGCTGGCACTGTGATGGGGGATCTGTGGATGGCACTGTTATGGGAGGGATCTGTAGATGACACTGTTATGGGGGATCTGTGGATGGCACTGCTATGGGGGCATCTGTGAATGGTACTGTTATGGGGGGAATCTGTGGATGGCACTGTTATGGGGGATCTGTGGATGGCACTGTTATGGGGGATCTGTGGATGGCACTGTTATGGGGGATCTGTGGATGGCACTGTTATGGGGGATCTGTGGATGGCACTGTTATGGGGGATCTGTGGATGACACTGTTATGGGGGATCTGTGGATGGCACACTGTTATGGGGTATCTGTGAATGGTACTGTTATGGGGGATCTGTGGATGGCACTGTTATGGGGGGATCTGTGGATGGCACTGTTATGGGGGATCTGTGGATGACACTGTTATGGGGCATCTGTGGATTGCACTGTTATGGGGACATCTGTGAATGGTACTGTTATGGGGGAATCTGTGGATGGCACTGTTATGGGGGATCTGTGAATGGCACTGTTATGGAGGGTATCTGTGGATAGCACACTGTTATGGGGGATCTATGGATGGCACTGTTATGGGGGATCTGTGGATGGCACTGTTATGGGGGGATCTGTGGATGGCACTGTTATGGGGGATCTGTGGATGGCACTGTTATAGGGGGATCTGTGGATGGCACTGTTATAGGGGGATCTGTGGATGGCACTGTTATGGGGGGAGCTTTGTATGACACTGTTATGGGGGATTTCTGGATGGCACACTGTTATAGGGGTATCTGTGAATGGTACTGTTATGGGGTATCTGTGGATGGCACTGTTATGGGGGGCTCTGTGGATGGCACTGTTATGGGGGTATCTGTGGATGACACTGTTATGGGGGTATCTGTGAATGGTATGTTATGGGGAATCTGTGGATGACACTGCTATGGGGGGAATCTGTGGATGGCACTGCTATGGGGGATCTGTGGATGGCACAGTTATGGGGGATCTGTGGATGGCACTGTTATGGGTGATCTGTGGATGACACTGTTATGGGGGGATCTGTGGATGGCGCTGTTATGGGGGACCTGTGGATGGCACTGTTATGGGGGGATCTGTGGATGACACTGTTATGGGGGATCTGTGGATGACGCACTGTTATGCAATTGTAAACGGATCCGTCCCCCATTGACTTTCACCTGCACTAGGTGCGGATCCGTCTGCACAGACGGATCCGCACCTATAAATGCAAACGATAGTATCCGTTCAGTGCGGATCCGTCTGCATAACAGCTTTTTCAGATCTGAGTTTTCGCTATCGTGAAAACTCAGATACGACAGTATATTCTAACACAGAGGCATTCCCATGGTGATGGGGACACCTCAAGGTAGAATATACTAAGAACTGTGTACATAACTGTGTCCACTGAGGAAGGGGATACCCCAACCCCGAAACTCGTCTGTTCAGACCCCCCGAACATATGTGAGTGCACCACAGCGACCACACTAAGGAATAGTGTCAAAGCCATTTTGGAACTCTGCTCGACAGGTGAAAAACAGACGGAATCCACATTCGAACAAGCGGTCTCACGTGGAGTGAGCAAACAACGCTGTGGACACGTTACCTGCTCGATTGAAGGAGGGGACCTGAGCAAGTTCTTTTTGGACGGCAGAAACACTTAACATCGGACGCTAGAAGCTCCTAACACCGGTAAGACTGTTTCTATTCAAAAAGCCGGCGATACTGTTATATGCTTCAATACTGACCGTAAGCGGGACGCCGCTAGGTCAGCGATATAGCGTGACTCTGCCGTCTAGAATATACACTGTCCTACAAAGGTCCGACCAGAGGATCCAATATTATTATTCAATATTGAGGACACTTGGAAAACTCTAGTTTAGGAAAACCTTATTCTGAAAGACCACCTCAGAATTAGTCCTCTATTTAACGGTACACCTTGGGGACTTATATTTTAATTGCTTGTTTCTCAAGAATTTGGGCCATTCCTATAATCTGTTAATACTACTGCTGCTACAAATTATGCTATATTCAGATATTAATTTATGCTTTTTTAACGAATTATGCTGCTATATTTGTTTATTTGCTATAAACTATGCTGCTATAACTAACTTATGTCACATCTACTCCAGCTATAAGTGGTAGCCCTATTACCCTTTACCTTTATCTTTTACCTTTTACTCCATTTAGGGAGTGTGTCTGTCCCTGGCAACATTGTACACCTTTTACCATAGGTGATACAAGATCCTAATCATCTTTGCTGTGCTATTATTGAATCTCCCAATATTGTTTTTACTGTTATAGTGTTATATATATCTTAATTGTATTTAAATAAAGTGAATGACCCAATATCCTAGGTGTGCCCAGTCCTTTTCTATTCAATTTTGTGTACATAACTGCCCCCTGCTGCCTGGCAGCACCCGATCTCTTACAGGGGCCCCCCCTCCCTCCCCAGTATTAAAAGCATTGGTGGCCAGTGCGGCCCCCCTCCCTCCCCAGTATTAAAAGCATTGGTGGCCAGTGCGGCCCCCCCCCCTCCCTCCCCAGTATTAAAAGCATTGGTGGCCAGTGCGGCCCCCCCTCTCTCCCCAGTATTAAAAGCATTGGTGGCCAGTGTGGCCCCCCTCCCTCCCTCCCCAGTATTAAAAGCATTGGTGGCTAGTGCGGCCCCCCTCCGTCCCTCCCCAGTATTAAAAGCATTGGTGGCCAGTGCGGCCCCCTCCCTCCTCAGTATTAAAAGCATTGGTGGCCAGTGCGCCCCCCCTCCCTCCCCAGTATTAAAAGCATTGGGGGCCAGTACGCCCCCCCTCCCTCCCCAGTATTAAAAGCATTGGTGGCCAGTGCGGCCCCCCTCCCTCCCTTCCCAGTATTAAAAGCATTGGTGGCCAGTGCGGCCCTCCCCCCCTCCCCAGTATTAAAAGCATTGGTGGCCAGTGCGCCCCCCCCTCCCTCCCTCCCCAGTATTAAAAGCATTGGTGGCCAGTGCACCCCCCTCCCTCCCCAGTATTAAAAGCATTGGTAGCCAGTGCGCCGCCCCCCCTCCCCAGTATTAAAAGCATTGGTAGACAGTGCGCCCCCCCCCTCCTTCCCCAGTATTAAAAGCATTGGTGGCCAGTGCGCTGCCCCCCCTCCTCCTCCCCAGTATTAAAAGCATTGGTGGCCAGTGTGGCCCCCCCTCCCTCCCCAGTATTAAAGGCATTGGTGGCCAGTGCGGCCCCCCCTCCCTCCTCAGTATTAAAAGCATTGGTGGCCAGTGCGGCCTCCCTCCCCAGTATTAAATTCATTGGTGGCCAGTGCGGCCCCCCCCCCCCCCTGGCACTGGCCACCAATGATTTTAATACAGGGGAGGGGGGGCCGGGGGGGGGCTGCACTGATCACCAATGAATTTAATACTGGGGAGGGGGGGCCGCACTGGCCACCAATGAATTTAATACTGGGGAGGGAGGGAGGGGGGCCGCACTGGCCACCAATGAATTTAAAACTGGGGAGGGAGGGGGGTCTGGTCCCTGCTGCCTGGCAGCACCTGATCTCTTACAGGGGGCTATGATTCGCACAATTAACCCCTCAGGTGCGGATCACAGCCCCCTGTAAGAGATCGGATGCTGCCAGGCAGCAGGGGGCAGTTATGTACACAGTTCTTAGTATATTCTAACTTGAAGCGTCCCCATCACTATGGGAACGCCTCTGTGTTAGAATATACTGTCGGATCTGAGTTTTCACATCTAACTCAAATCCGATGGTATATTCTAACATAGAGGCGTTCCCATGGTGATGGGGACGCTTCAAGTTAAAATATACCATCGGATTGGAGAAAACTCCGATCCAATGGTATATAATCGGCACACACGCACCCTGCTGTGTGTGTGGAGTGTGTGCTGGACGGCTCCATGCTGTGGGCGGTCCGTATAGCGTGTGGTGTGGTGCGCTGTGTGTTTATTGGCTGCCGCAATTGTGGGCGGTTCGGACGGCGACTTTGATTGGACGGCTGCGCTGCTATGGGCTGTCAGGGCTGCATATGATGCGCCGTGTTTTTATTGGCCGGCGGCGCGGTGCTTTGGGCGGTCCCTGCTGTGTGTGTGTGCTGATTGGTTTGTGCGCCGCGCATGCGCACTTAACAAATCGGCACACACGCATGGACACCACGTACACAGGGCTTTTATTAGTATAGATTATTTATTATTAAAGCACCATTCATTCCATAGCGCTGTACATATGAGAAGAGGTATACATACATAACACAGACAACTGCACTAAGCATAAACAAGACAGGTTACAAACTGGTACAGAAGGAGAGAGGGCCCTGCCCGTGAGGCTTACAAACTACATGGTATGGGAGAATGACACAGTAGGTGAGGGTGAAGCTGGTCATGGCGGTATAGAGGCAGCAGGGTCACTGGTTGTAGGCTTGTCTGAAGAGGTGGGTTTTCAGGTTTCTTTTGAAGGATTCCACTGTAGGTGAGAGTCTGATATGTTGGGGTAGCGAGTTCCAGAGTGTGGAGGACGCACGGGAGGCGGTTGTAAGAAGAGGTGATAAGAGGAAAGGAGAGAAGGAGGTCTTGTGAGGATCTGAGATTACGTGTGGGAATGTATCGGGAAAGTAGCTCAGAGATGTAGGAAGGGGACAGGTTGTGGACAGCCTTGTATATATTTGTTAGTATTTTGAACTGAATTTGGTGAGCAATAGGGAGCCAGTGAAGGGATTGGCAGAGGGGAGAGGCAGAGGAGTTACAGAGTGAGAGGTGGATTAGTTGAGCAGCAGAGTTGAGAATAGATTGGTGGGGTACACGAGTGCTAGATGGAAGGCCACAGAGGAGAATGTTGCAGTAATCTAGGTGGGAGATGATGAGGGCATGTACAAGCATTTTCGCAGACTTAAAGTCGAGGAAAGCACGGATGCAGGAGATGTTTTTGAGTTGGAGGCGGCAGGTGGTGGAAATAACTTGGATGTGCAGTCGGAAATAGAGAGCAGTATCCAAGGTCACTCCAAGGCAGCGGACTTGGTTGACTGGGGAGAGCTTGCAGCCATTGATCGTGATAGATAGGTCTGTTGGGGAGGGTGGGCAAGATGGGGGAAAGATGATGAATTCTGTTTTATCCATGTTAAGTTTTAGAAAGCGAGAGAAGAAGAAGGAGGAGGATATGGAAGATAGGCGTTGTTGGATTTTGGATAGTAAGGTGGTGATGTCTGGACCAGAGGTAGATTTGTGTGTCGTTAGCATAAAAGTGATACTGAAAGCCATGGGACTCTATGAGCTGTCCCAGGCCGAAAATGTAGATAGAGAAAAGCAGGGGTCCTAGGACAGAGCCTAGCGGGACACCAACAGAAAGGGAATGAGATGAGTAGGTGGTACGAGAGTGGGGGACGCTAAATGTCCAGTCTGTAAGGTATGATGTGATCCAGGAGAGGGTACAGGACTGGTTTTAGCTTTGTTAGAAAGAGATTGTCATGTACTAGATGAAGTCTGATTTTTATTTTCTACATTCATCATGGGAGAACGCCTTTAAGTACATTTCTCAATTAGAACACATTAGGGGAGATATACTAAGACTGTTACATATGCCAGTCTTAGTCCATTGACACAAAATGGCACAAATTTATTTAAAAGGCACAAGCCTCTTAATAAATTTGGGGCCTCTCCCGTCAGTTTGTGCACCAGAAATTCAAATCTATGAGCGGCATCCCATGTAAATGATAGACAGTCTGTTGGGCCGTAACCCTCCTGCTAAGCCCTGTCCCTTTTCTCAACACTTTTGAAAAGTGGTAAGAGAATTGAAAAGCAGCAAATGTTGGCACACTCATGGCACACAGCAATGGCGTATCATGCATAAACCACAGAGCCGTATGCAGACTTATATGGCGGTATGAGTCCCTTTGGCTCTATGTACATAAAGCAGTTGGCAATGTTTGTGCATCTAACGGAGTATGTCATAAGGAATACAGCAGATATGAGAATGCCTCTGTATGAAACTGGAGGTATACAGAGGGACAGTATGAATCCAAAGGCCACAATGAGGTTTATATTATGGCTTCCATACTAAAACACCTCATACAAACACAATAAAAGACTTCCCTATTCATTTACCCTTATTCCAGTGCACAGTCTGCTTGACCGTCAAGACACAATATTTCTAGCTTTTGTATCTACAGGGAATACCTACTGTATGCTTCAGGCTACCGTTTAATACACTAATTGTACAATACAAATTTGTAGCTTCTATGGATCTATAGTTCCTTGACCAAAAGTCTGAGGCTACACACAAAATGTCAATCAGGTTCAGTAGCCTGAATATAAAGATATATGGACAGTAGCTATACTAAAGGTATACAGAGTAAGTACAACTTACTTTCTGGTGCTTCTATTGCCAGGTAGGATCCTGTAACAAATCGGTGTACAAGGGCTGATTTACCACTTTTAATGTTACCCACAACACCCTATAGAGGAGAAAAAAAAGTATGGTATTAAAGACAAAGCTTATGACAGAATGAATGTTGGTATGATTGTTTAAGACTGACCATCTAAAGTGAGCCTGGTAAAATCAACCATATTTTAATGAAGATTTTAGAAGATGGAGGCACTTCCTGAAGACCCTTTGGTGCTTCATTGAGGCTTTTTACCCAGCGTACAAAGTTTCATATATAGTCATTTTTTTACCCATATAGAAAGTGGTTGGTTGAAGGATCTTCTTTAAATGAAGTTCTAGGAGATATTGCTCTTCCAAATCAGGTGTTAAGCCTGCCACACACTTAAGACAGTTGTCACTTCCAATTCCCCATGCATGCATGCTCTACTCATGCATCTTTAGGAAGGAAAGGAAGCATTTGCCAGACACCTCTAGATGCTACTTATCTCCCTAAGAACAAAACGATTGGGCCTTTAGAAACCCAACATGTCCAATTCTTATCTCCTCCAACATCTGTCATTAGTAGAAAGTCGAGAGGCCCCCATATATATTAGATGGTTAGCTGGCTCTGCCAAAATCAGTGGGTTTGGCCTACATACCCCTAAGGTGTATGGCTAGCTTTCACCATAAGTGTACTATCTCTACAATTGAATGTAATTGAATCATCTGATTCTTCCTCACATTATCTCATAGCCACCATGTTCTAATAATCCATAATCATCACATAGAAATACAATACTTAAGAAGCAACTGGTTATGATCTTATCATCAGTGTTTTTGCACATGTGTATAATGACCCTTTCACAATCCTATGACCAGGTATTTTGGGTTTTAAATCCGGCATTAGCTACATGTGGCCCTAGACGTCTCCTTGACTTAATCTTAGTTCTACAATGTTTATGAATATTATTTTGATAGATTATGTCAATTAGTAACATTGCTTGTGATCAGGCAGCAGAACATAATTTTAGAAGGATCTGTGTAAGGATAACTACAAATAATTGCAGTCCTGTGACCTGGCCAAGATCTGAAGAATGTGTGCGGTATATTTTATATAGTATGCAAGATCTATGAACCTAATTATTTTGTCTGGGTAAAGATACATTTTCAATATAATATTCACAATAACTGATGCTGTAACGCTGGAAAACAACCATAACCTCAGACCTATAAAAGTTATGAACGCAACACCACATTTGGCCTGAGGCACATAGCTAAACAGTAAGCAGAATGTTGTACTGTAGCACACCGTGCCCCTGGATCTCTGTACTATGGCGCTATAGAGAACAGCCATGTGGCATTCTGCACAGCACCAAACTATGGAGAAAATATTATCCAGAGCAGGGATGTGCTACTTTTTCTGATCTGAGGGCCATGTATCATTTAAGGCATACATTATATGTTATAAATGTCTAATAGGTGCCAGTTCTACCTCGGACTCCTACCTATGTGGAAATTAGGGTCCCGTTCTCCCGAGTTTGCATTCCAGTGTGTCTCTCTCCATTGTAGTTGTTAAAGAGCACCTTTGAACACTCCAATAAGCTAAAATGAAGGTAGTCGCATGGCCACCTCTCCATTTCATCAAGTGCCACACGGTTTAGAAAACCTAATTTTACTAATATATGTGGCTCTTAGAGATGGCAACACAGTGCACTGTGTAATTAGTCACTGGACACAGACAAGCCTGTTCTAAAAGAAGTGCAAAAGTTCCAAAAAATGGTACCCAGTAAAGCACAGTTTTGTTTTCTCTCAGATTCGGAGGAAACCCAACAAAAAACCTCTGAATTCAAATGGAGAAATACAGAGGTATTGTATGCCTCCATACACTCGTATGGGCATTTGATTAGGACTCTGTAAAACTCACAGGTTGTATGAAGTCATAATATGACCATGTGCATGATTCCTTAATGTACAATGCATTCGGAAAGTCTTCAGACCATTTCACTTTTTTCACATTTGGTTATGTTTCGGCCTTGTGCTAAAATGAAAAAATAAAAAATCACATTTCCCCCATCAATCTGCACTCAATACCCATAATGACAAAGAGAAAACAAAATTGTAGAAATGTTTGCCAATGTATTAAAAAGGAAAAACTAAAATTTCACATATACATAAGTATTCAGACCCTTCGCTATAACACTTAAAATGTCAGCTCTCAGAGCTCACTTTTTTCGTAATCATCTTTGAGATGTTTCTACACCTTGATTTGAGTCCATCTATGGTGCATTCAGTTGATTGGACTTGATTTGGAAAGATACACCTCTGTCTATATAAGGTCTTACAGCTGGCAATATATATCAGAGAAAACATAAAGCCATGGGGAGGAAAGAACTACCTTTAGAGCTCATAGACAGGATTGTTTGGAGGTACAGGTCTGGAGAAGGGAAAAAACTATTTCTGCTGCACTGAAAGTTCCCAAGGGCACTGTGGCCTTCAGAATTCTTAAAAGGAAAAAGCTTAGAACAACCAGGACTCTTGCTAGAGCTAGCTGTCCTACAAAAAAAAAAGTAATCAAGGGAAAAGGACCTTGTTAAGAGAGGTGACCAAGAACCGATTGAAAACTCTGGCTGTGCTCCAAAGATCCTGTGTGCAGATGGGAGAAACTTTCAGAAAGTCAACCATCACTGCAGAACTCCAACAATCTGGAGTTGGAGGCGGGTACTATGCAACTTAGCATGGCAACCACCTCCAAAACAGCCTCAAGCAGAGCTATAGACCACCCATGTGTGTCGGTGATGTCACTGGGCTCACTCTTGGGCTTAGTATAGTGATGCGAAGCCCAGTACGTCACCGGCACAAAACAAACACAGCAGTGATATGTCTGCTGTGTAGGTGTATACGGATTCCACTGTACTGTGGAATGGAGCGGCAGCAAGCTCTGTGTACGGATCGCTGCTCCTGCCTGTACCCCCTGATCTTAGCTAAATTCTGGCATGGCACTTACCGATGCACTATGGCAGGATTTAGCTGAGCTCCTGTTTGAGCTCGCCCCCACTCACTTGAAAGCTCTTCTCTAACGATGTGCTGCTATTCAGAGCCTTCAAGTGCATGGAGTAGGCTCAGCTAAATCCTGGCATAGCGCATCATTAAGTGCTGTGCCAGGATTTAGCTAAGATTAAGAGGCACAGGTAGGAGCAGCGATTCATAAACAGCACTCGCTGCTGCCCCATTCCACACTTCAGTGGAATCCGTAAACACATACACCGCTGGCATGTCAGCAGTGTAAAAATGTAGTAATTGGGAGAAGACAAGCTCAGATGGCTATTTCTCTATTAAAAAGCAAAATACATTAATAAAAAATATATTACAAAAATTCTTTTTAGGACAGTTCCAACATTTTTTAATAAAGTTTTTAAAAAAGTTTAGTTACTCCTTAATGAAATCCCAATCCATGCTTTGGACCTCAGACGGGGCCCACTGTCCCTTCCAACAAGACAATGGCCTGAAGCCCACAGCCAATACAGCACAGGAGTGGCTTAGGGACTCTGTGAATGTTCTTCAGTGGCCCAGCCAGAGCCCTGACTTCAACCCAATGAAACATCTCTGGATAAACCTAAAAATAGCTGTCCACCAACAGTCCCCATCCAACCTGATGAAGCTTGAGATGTTCTGCAGAGAAGAATGGTAGAAAATCCCCACATCTGGTTGTGCAAACCTTGTTGCGTCATACCCAAGAAGACTGGAAGCTATAGCTGATGCCAAAGGGTCTGAATACTTATGTCAATGTAAGATTTAATTTGTATTTTTTTCAATAAATTAACAAATATTTAGAATATTCTGTTTTCACTTTATCACTATGGGATGCAGAATGGTGAGGATTTTTTATTTCATTTTAGCACAATGCCGCAACTTTACAAAAATTGAATAAAGTGAAAAGGTCTGAAGACTTTCTGATTGCATTGCATATGAGAGCTTCCCAAACTTTCTTCTGTAACCACACCATCTAGAACAAGGTATATATTGGATACTCTGTTTAAAGGGGTTCTCCGGGCTTTTAATATTGATCTATCCTCACAATAGGTCATCAATATCAGCGCGGTGGGGGTCCGACACCCGGCACCCCCGCTGATCAGCTGTTTGAAGAGGAGACGTTCGCCGTGCCAGCGCTGCCTCCTCTTCACTGTTTACCTTCTCGCCGTCGCCTTTGCAGCGGTGAGAAAGGTGTAATTACACCCAAGACGTCCCATTAATTTTAATGGGACGGATCGCTCCTATACAAGTGTATGGGAACGATCCGTCCCATTGAAATGAAAGGGACGGTTAGGTGTAATTACACCTGCTCACCGCTGCAGAGGCGACGTCGAGAAGGTAAACAGTGAAGAGGAGGCAGCGCTGGCATGGCGCGCGCCTCCTCTTCAAACAGCTGATCAGCGGGGGTGCCGGGTGTCGGACCCCCGCCAATCTGATATTGATTACTTATCCTGAGGATAGGTCATCAATATTAAAAGCCCAGAGAACCCCTTCAATCTCGCTCATACTTTCATCAAATAGTGAGAAAATTCAGAACATGGCGCTTTAAGTGGAATGAACACATGACTCACCACTCGTATTTCAGGTGTAGTGCGACTAAGAGTCCATTCTTGACTGTTCATAACACATTCTGCAAATAAATAAATAAAAAGTGTTAACATTTTGTGATTTCATATTGTAGTATACACACAGTAAAGGCTTATGGTACCTTCATATCATGACATCTACTATGGCTTAAGTATAATCTCTAGAAAGTTAGATATACAGATATGCAGATGTGGTGGTATGTCAATCTGATGAGCATCAAATGGCGATCAGTAGTGATCCGGCAGCTAGGACGCTCAACTGTTTTCATGAAACCACAGGAACTTAGCCCCCAAACTCTGTGTAGAACTGGCCATGTGTGAGTGGTTTCTCTACACTGAAATACCCTATTCCAATAAGAATGGCACGGCCACCTCTCCCCAAAAAATGGATTGGGCCTCTATTGCTGGAGCCTATGCTCTGATTGACATGTTGTAGTTATTGGTACTTTATACAAATACTAATGCAAAATACTGACCAATATATACAACTGTCTTCCCCCCAAAGTAACAATTGAGGTTTGGAGATTACATTGGTAGGGGTTGTGCCACCATTAAATGTTAGTTTTAATATACTGCAATTCAACCTTAAAAATTAGTTACTTTTCTAAGTTAATTTCAGATACAAAAATGTTCCAGTTGTGAAATATTCTCTTTAAACCATTAAAATAGTACCTCCAGGTGTTTACCCTGTATAGTAAAGTGCACTTCCACTGACGAAGGTGGTCACACATGCTCAGTTCCATCCTTCCACTGCCACCAGCCCTAGCTACTGTTAGAAGCTGTGGCAGTTACAAGGAGAGAGCTGTAGCATAAAGTAAAAGCCCCCTTATAAAGGACCCGCGCCCTGAGCTGCCAGCACGAAGGAGATCTAGCAATAAACGGAGCGATCCCTGGTTCCTTTCAATCTTGCGTGGTTTACAACATGAGCAGGTTTCCTTGCATCTCAGAAGTAATTTCACGTGTTATAAGGTTCAGGTATGGACGGGCATAGTACTTGTTTTTCTACTACTATGTGACCGTTTACGTCCAATTGCTGCTTACCCATGTTTACCCATAAATGTCTTATTCTGCCAGATGAGTTACTGTATTGTAAGGGGTTTATTATGAACTGTAATTTATGAAGCACCGTAACATCCAGACATACTGGTGGATCCCATTGTTATTGATTGTATTTTAAGAGTTACTGAATAAAAATTATATTTTTAAAGGAATATTATGGCTTTAGTTTTTTTTTTTTGGAGCTGAGGTTCCTTTGAGATGTGTTGGCGATATACAATTCTAGCCCTGATAACTAGGACAGTATTTTAATATGTGACAGTAATTATCCTAAAAAATACCTACAAACAACAAGGAATCAGCTTTTCAGAAACTTCAAAGGCATGACTACTCAGGAATTTATTTTGAATATCTTATCAAATCCCCAACCTTGGAATACTCCATACGTACGACCTCAGGCCCTGTTATCATCCTACATGTTTCAAACAATCATAGTTATATAATAACAGAGCTATCAATAGGCTGTTTGGTTTTAACAAAAACCTATGGTTTCTACAGAATTTTGATTAGTGCCAGAAGACTTATTTTGCCTTCCTTGTATTCCTTCGTGCTTACTAAAAAGTCAAGAAATAAAAGGATTTTTATTTTTCATTGTAGCGACTGTCACAAAGGTCAGATTACAGTATAGCAACCCCATAAAGAGAAAAAATGCTGCTGATAAGAGATCTGTCTGCAAGAAATACCCAAGAGCGAGTTAAGGCCTTTATTAAATCACCCAGGGTATGCAATGCTATAGAAAAGTAACAGTAAATACAAGAGCTCAGTGTTGCTTATTAAGGTGCAAGCACCTACACAGTTCTTGTACATGAAAGCCACAACAAATCTGCATGAAAACCAGAATAAATATTTTCAGCTCTTGGAAGGAAGCCAAACATATTTTATATCTTACATTTATTTACAAGAATGTCTTGGTCCCTTCTACAGAACGATGCTGGTATCACGAGACAATGTTGGTTTTCTTTTAGGAAAATCCCATTTGTTGATGTGTAGTTCTCCTTTTCAAATGATATCCTTCATATTGGTTATGTAGCTATCTGAGCCGGCACCTACAATATTCCCAAATTATATGGCTGCCCACCCACTGTGTCAGTCTGTACTATGAGCTTAATAACTTCAATATAAGGTCCCATGAATGGCATCATTGCCTGTATGAGAAGCAGAAGGATCCTTCAGGGGTCTAAGCTGTAACACTGTAATGGAGCCCATGAGATCTAGCAATGGACAACCTCCTCTGCATCTGCCAGTAAAGTAGAACAGTTGAGTTGGAGGTCTATCACTTGTTTTGGGTTATTTCACATATAGCCTTGTTGATATGATCTGAGACTGTGCAATGATCAGAACATTGAGTTTAGAATGAAAATGAAGAAGGCATGTATAGAAGATATACAGCTGTAGGGTTGGTCCACATAATTATTTCTGCTGGTGCGAAAAAGGTACTGACATTGTAGGAAGACCCAGGACATTTGGATTCCTGTCCCATGTATCCTAACATTTCAATATACAGGGTGGGCCATTTATATGGATACACCTTTATAAAATGGGAATGGTTAGTGATATTACCTTCCTGTTTGTGGCACATTAGTATATGTGAGGGGGGAAACTTTTCAAGATGGGTGGTGACCATGGTGGCCATTTTGAAGTCGGCCATTTTTAATCCAACTTTTGTTTTTTCAATAGGAAGAGGGTCATGTGACACATCAAACTTATTGGGAATTTGACAAGAAAAACAATGGTGCTTTATTTATTCTTTCATGAGTTATTTACAAGTTTCTGACCACTTATAAAATGTGTTCAATGTGCTGCCCATTGTGTTGGATTGTCAATGCAACCCTCTTCTCCCACTCTTCACACACTGATAGCAACATCGCAGGAGAAATGCTAGCACAGGCTTCCAGTATCATGGCTTCACTTGAGCATTCTGGCTTCAAGAAGTCACAAAATGGGTGGAAAAGTAGGTGTGGTTAGCTATGTTAATGAGTTTTACTCCACATTTATCACTGACACTTCTTAAAAAAGTCTCAAAAAAAGTTACAATCTCACTCCAGTAGGAAGGTGTAGTAGGAAAACTGAAGTGGTTTTTCCAGACAAAAATGTTTAAGGATACGACAAATTTATAAATTGATAAATGTGACATAATTTACCCAACACAGATTCAAGCAAAACTAACTTTAAATATTCCCCTCATGATAAATTCCCCCTTGTGTACAGAACACAGATTTGGCCATTATTTCAGTAGAGTATGTAACAATCAAAAAAGCTAATATTACAAAAAGCATATTTACTGCTCCTGCCCGTGCTCCCAAGAGGATTACTAACTCCTGGCATAGCACATGGGTACCCTGTACCCATGTGCTATGCCAGGATTAGCTGAGCGGAGTGGCTCCTGGTTCTGCCTGCTCCGCTCAGCTAAAGGCTGACATGCAGTTCTCCTAGCTTAGCGGACCAGGCAGAAGCAGAAGCCCGCTCCGCTAATCCTGGCATAGCACATGAGTACAGGGTACCCATGTGCTATGCCAGGAGTTAGTAATCCTCCGGGGAGCACGGGCAGGAGCAGTAATATGTTGCTGCGGGCCATTCATAAATTCACACTCCGTACTCTGTACACCGCTAAGCTGTCAGCGGTGTACAGAGAACTGAGTTCAAAGTGCACCAGGGAATGGTTAAAGACATAAAAAACTAAGAAAAAAATTGATTAATAAAGTATATTAGAAATAGTTTTATTAGGGCATTAGGGACAACATATTAAAAGTTCATATAAAGGTTTAGTTACTCTTTAAGATGTGCCTTATAAATTATATATATATATACTATATGTATGAAACATTTTTGTAAATGTTATTTAAAGGGAGGCCATCAATATGTTATAGCTTAGGGTCCGATGTCTGGAGTCCCCACCGATTAGGAGCTTGTACATGCAGTGTGCCTAGCAGCTCAGCATAATTGACTGGAGTTCAACAGTCCCTTCAGTCTGCTGATCGCTGAGGGCCCATGGGTTGGACCATTAATGATCAAACTTTGATGGCTCAGCATACACATGTGAAATGTAACAGGCTCAATTCCACTTTTACTCTATGGCAAACATCAGTGAACAGTTGGGAGATCCTCATACACATTCAATTGGTGGCCGATCCTACCAAAATTAGAGGATTCTGCCAATTTTAGTTCCTTGTGCATCTCTGATTTGCAAGTAAGGTTGACTGAAGCTAAAACTATACACATCCGGGGAACAGGAAATGCTAGAGACAGTGTAAGGAAACTGATGAATATAAAACAGTAGTTTACCTAGGAAAATCAATTAAATAAACAGGCATTGACATAAAATATAATGCACCGAGAAACAAATGTCAGATGGCTACAAATCTGAGCATGCAGTTATGTCTCATGAAGATATGTAAATTATTACAGGTGTGGTCTGTCTTGTCACAAAAGGGCATACAAGTTCTTCCCCTGCTGACCTGTAAAACGGCTCTCAGAGGCTATTTTTGGGTAGTGTACCTCTTGGTGAGAGATCATTGGCTGCTAGACATGCCTCTATTACACACTTTAAGTCCATGCCGGCTTTATGCCAAAATATTCTGATGCATATATGCTCCAACATCTTCAGCCTGATGTTATCAACAACGCCTATGTGCTGTATATATCGCAAATAGAAGATTACATATAGTGTCATTACTAATCGTTTCCCTGTCAGGGAGACTGATTTTATCTTTCATCGATATACCTTTGTTTACATCCCTTTCCTTGATGTAGCCCATAATCCACAGATAGGATCTATATTTCTGTTTACTAAGCAGCTATTATAGCCAATCAACTATTACCCACGTCAGCGGCTATGCACAATATGAAGGACGGCATCAGGGGAGGTTTTATTCTCCCTCGTCCAATCTCTGCCACCCATAGCTCCGCCTAGTGGGAGTGGCCCCATCTATGTAAAGAGCACTCTCAGCGGCCGTCATAGAGCCGGAGGCTGTGCGATTACCTGGCTGCACGAGTGGCTCCTGCAGCGTGCAGCATTATTCCCTGTTTCTCCCATATGCAGTCACGCTAAAACACATCGGCGAGACGCAATGGG
Organism: Bufo gargarizans; assembly: GCF_014858855.1. Taxonomy (NCBI): domain Eukaryota; kingdom Metazoa; phylum Chordata; class Amphibia; order Anura; family Bufonidae; genus Bufo; species Bufo gargarizans. The sequence goes on from NC_058082.1 coordinate 61,778,030, forward strand.
AGCTAAGTTACTCCTGATGATAGACTGTCCCTACTGCTCAGCATAGAAACACGTTGAGTGGTCTCTGCATTAGGCAGGGTCTATGCACTATAGAGCCTTAGGCTGGTTTCACACGGGCGTTGCGGAAAAATGTGCGGGTGCGTTGCGGAAACACCCGCGATTTTTCCGCGCGAGTGCAAAACATTGTCATGCGTTTTGCACTCGCGTGAGAAAAATCGCGCATGTTTGGTACCCAAACCCGAACTTCTTCAAAGAAGTTCGGGCTTGGGATTGATGTTCTGTAGATTCTATTATTTTCCCTTATAACATGGTTATAAGGGAAAATAATAGCATTCTGAATACAGAATGCATAGTATAATAGCGCTGGAAGGGTTAAAAAAATAATAAAAACGTTAACTCACCTTATCCCCATGATCGTGTAGTTCCCGGTCGGTCTCTTCTTTAGCTGTGGGCTTGGGCTGAATGACCTTTGGTGATGTCAGATCACATGCTCCAATCACATGGTCCATCACCATGGTGATGGAGCATGTGATCTGACATCACCACAGGTCCTTTAGTCACAGCTAAAGAAGAGACCGACCGGGAACTAGGCGATCATGGGGATAAGGTGAGTTAACTTTTTTATTTTTTTTAACCCTCCCAGCACTATTATACTATGTATTCTGTAGTCAGAATGCTATTATTTTCCCTTATAACCATGTTATAAGGGAAAATAATACAGTGAATAGACTGTCACCTAGAACCCATGCGTGGAAATCGCACCGCATCCGCACTTGCTTGCGGATGCTTGCGATTTTCACGCAACCCCATTCATTTCTATGGGACCTGCGTTACGTGAAAAACGCAGAATATAGAACATGCTGCGATTTTCACGCAACGCATAAGTGTTGCGTGAAAATCACCGCTCATGTGAACAGCCCCATAGAAATGAATGGGTCAGGATTCAGTGCGGGTGCAATGCGTTCAACTCACGCATCGCACCCGCACGGAAATCTCGCCCGTGTGAAAGGGGCCTAATACTAGGTCTCAGAGCGTGACAACTGTTTGGGGCATGATTGATAGCTACAAACGCACATCCAAGTAATCCCCCCCTCACTCTGTGAGTGCTGCCATTAGCTCTGTTTGACCTATAAACTCATGATACACACTACAAACATAAAGTGTATCTATTCTGAGAGCAGTTATTCTGGTGGAGATTATACCCAGTACTCCACACAGAAGTATTATTGGTACTAGTGGAGTTAGTGGCTGAATATCATACTAACAGTCCACTACCACACTGCACCTAGCCTGAATTGTATTGTTGGCGGGTAGCCACAACATTTTAACATTATCAGCATATCATCTTTAGCAATTAATCCAGGTTCCGCTTGGGATCTGATGATGGTCGGGCTAGAGTATGGAGGCCACATGATAAGTGATTCCATCCTTTCTTAGCTATAGAGTGACACACTGCTGGTGTGATGATCGGGGGAGCTATCGCATACGGCAGTCACCCCTAATAGTGATACGAGGGACACTCAGCTCAGTGATATGTGCAAAACAACCTGCGGCCACATGTGTTGCTTCCAACTGGCATGTTTCAGCGGGGTAATGCTCGCCCACACAAAGCAAAGGTTTCCCAGGAATGTCTCCACCAGATTGCAACACTTCCTTGGCCGGCCTGTTTGCTTTCATGGCATCAGCTGGGACACTAGCTTTCACAACCTACGAGTGTGCAGGGTCTACAGGTCCAGATGCAACATCTGTGGGTAAATATTCTGCAGGATACCGTACAGAGCCTGTATGCCTCCATGTCCTGCCATATCTCGTCTTGTATCCAGCCTAGAGTAGGCCCAACAAGGAACTAGAGCCTCCTTTCAATTGTACAGTTTTCCAAAAAAAAAAACTTATCCTTTTGCTCTAATATTATAATCACTCACATCTATCATCATTACATTCACACATAGAAAGTTTCATTCAATTCCAACAACTCTTTGGTGCACTCTAGAAATTATGGGGTCAGTTATCTAACTGGTGTAAAGTAGAACTGGCTTAGTTGCCCATAGCAACCAATCAGGTTCCTCCTTTCATTTTCCAAAGGGGCTGTCCAAAATGAAAGGTGGAATCCGATTGGTTGCTATGGACAACTAAGCCAGTTCTACTTTATACCAGTTTGATAAATGACCCCCACCCTGACATTGTGTCACTTCTTCTTATGGTATATTAAGAGGGATAGCAGACAATATAGTCAGATAAAATATGTGTCTATTGACCCTGAAGGAAAAGAATAATCGCTTTATCCTTTGAAAGATGGGAAGGAACTGGTCCATAAACATGAGTCTGCTTGACACATGCACGGATGGCTGTGTGGGCAGCCCTGTGCTCGCAGCCAAGAATAGCTCCAAGATCTGGAACCTGAAAACGGCGTTGGTATGGGAAGATTTAATATACTTCCTTTCAAAGCCCACAGAAGACAATATTGAGGCCAGTAGCAATTACCTTAACTGTTTCTGGCATAAACTTTATTAACGTCCTTGTCCGTACATAATGGTTTACTTCAGGTGCCTTGTGACTGCATTTATCCTGCCACAATACACTGATATCATTTCGGACAGTTTGCTAGGAAAAACCTGCCCGGATACTGCCTCTCATCATCCCTGACTGGGAACAAAGGCCTGGATGCGGCTGTGAACCCACAGTGAGCGTTTTACGGCACACTGTGCCGACTCGAGCCCGCTGCCTGTACTGACAGCAGGAGATAGATATCCTAGGCCTTATGAGAAATGAATTCCAATGGTGCCTGACAGAGAGACAGGATTGTACTTTGTAACAGGGGCCAGTTTCATTAATAAAAAGATGGAAATGGATGTCATATATTACTCCAAATGCATAAAATAAAACATAAAGCTCTGCGACTAGTCTTCATTAAAAGTACCCTACCATTTTGTGTATGCAGCGCCTACACAATCGGATCCTCTGTAGTCATCCCTCCAGACCCGGCATCCTCATACTGCGGCCCTCCAGCTGTTGCAAAACGACAACACCCAGCATGCCCGAACAGCCTACAGGTATCAGCCTACAGCAGGGCATTGTGGGAGTTGTAATTTGACAACAGCTGGAGGGCCGCAGTTTGAGGATGCCTGCTCCAGACGGTAAACAAGGGCACGTATTTGAGGAAATACCTGGAAGTACATATCACTGAAGGATTAAAATGTCTGGAGCCTGTAATGATGGAGGATCATTAAGCATAGACCTGTTTGAACAAAATGATGGCATTTTCTAAAGCTCCACCTATCTTCTATGTAACTATAAAATAAATTATGTAAAAAGGTTTAATATAAAACATGTATGCAATTATTGCAGTCATCCCCCTCTGTTAGTGATATCTGCTATGTTGAAGAGTTTAATTGGCTGGGATCAAGCCTGGATATTATCAAGGGTGGACTGGGAAGTTAAAGTGGTCCTGGAAAAAAATAAAAAATAAAAAGAGGCCCCATGTTGTAGGTAGGTCCAAATTGACAGAAGGTGGGGCAACACAAGTAGGCAGGGACAACAGAGGTAGAAGAGACCAGCAATATGGTAGTGCAGCATAAAATACCACAGTAAAGCATAAAATATTGCCCTATCACCATTCTGAGGATGGCGATACAGTTGAGTTCAGGAACCTACGAATGCTGGCCAGGTGCATAAGTACTTGCTGCTTCTAGCATTAATACCTGTAATACCTAGCCTGCAGCCTTGAGGAGGGCTCGGGCCGCACCCCTGAGCGTCAGCCTACCGGGAGATTTCCCTGTATGGTCTATGGTCAGGCCGCCCCGGCATCATTAACAGGCGTCCTTCCACTGTTGGTCATCATAGCAAACAGCGATCAGGAAGGTGAAGACGGAGACAGAGGGTCTGGCTGAGGTAACAGAAAGAGCAAGAGTGCACAGAGTGGCTTGAGCTCATCTTCGGTGCACTTAACTGCTCATCTGCATATGGAGTAAAAGGTACTTTTTCAAAATTAAGCAGTGGATCACTAATAGAAAGGTATCATTATATTGATCTGAGCTACCCCTACAAGATATTGTGCCCGGTTTAAAAGGGTTGTCTGGGCTTTTTCTATTGAAGACCTAACCTCAGGATAGTAAATTTGTTCCACTGCACCCCATTCACGTTTTCCAGAAGTGGAAATAATAGTGCAAAACTGAAACAAGTCACTTTGCACAAATTGACACTTGTGACTTTTGTACACCCAAAAAACCGACATACATGCTTTGATAAACTCCCGACTATAGCTACAAGTCAACGTCTTAGGTCGGCATTGTGATTAGGCCGTGATTATTTGTTCATTTTAATATACTGAGCTTCCTCATCCTTCATGGAAGAACAGCAGAATTTTCCAGAAATAAAGTTCACAATGTAAGACTCCTTATGATGAATCAGTTTCTACATTCTTCTGTTAGTTATGAGGCTCATGGCAGCACTATGCTTTCTTTGTAAGACAATTACAGTTGTGAAGTTCAGACAACCATATGCAGGTTCTTACTCAACCATCCGCTTCAGTCACGTCTTTACTTCTGCAGCTAATTCATGATCTTCATTGGCTAAGGGCAGTTTCACACTTGCGTTAAAGTTTTCCGGTATTGAGTTCCGTCCTTGGGGCTCAATACCGAAAAAAAACTGATCAGTTTTATCCTAATGCATTCTGAATGGAGAGCATTCTGTTCAGGATGCATCAGTTCAGTCCCTCTTACATTTTTGTGCCGGAGAAAATACCGCAGCATGCTGCAGTTTTCTCTCCGGCCAAAAATCCTGAACACTTGGCGGAATGCCGGATCCAGCATTAATGACCCCAAGTGTTCCGGCAAAACGGATCCGGTTTTACGGTCTGTGAATGCGCAGACCTTTAAAAATGAGAAAAAGAAAATACCGGATCTGTTTTTCCAGATGACAACCGGAAAGACGGATCCGGTATTGCAATGCATTTGTAAGATGGATCCGTCTCACAAATGCATCCGTTTGCGCCCAGATCCGGCAGGCAGTTCCAGCGACTGAACTGCCTGCCGGAATCCTCTGCTGCAAGTGTGAAAGTACCCTAAAACACAATATGAGAAATTTAAAAAAGTCTAAGAAATTAATAGTCAGTATACTGTACACAGTATACATTGTCTACTTGTTTAGCAATTCTAGCAACTATTAGAGTACATGCGCACAGGGCATTTTAAAGTACCAGCAAAATGGATGAGATTTTACAAACTCTCCTCCACAGGATGCAAAAAATTTGCAGTGTAAATTGACCTGTGGTGAGGATTTTAGGCCATTTTCTGCTGCGGACATGCACCGTGAATTTCTCCCTTTGTAATGCATAAGGTAGAATCTGTGGCAAATCCACACCAAAATCCACCCATTTTTCTCTATTAACATGCTATGGATTAATAGGTGGTGCTCTCACTTCTGGTTGGAGATAATTGGGGATGAGCTGTAAAACCAGACACATACCATGGGGTACGGCGGCTTTGTTTCTTTAAAAAAATCAAACCCTTTTTTTACTTTAATAGAACCATATAGAGGATGCAAACAATAAAATCAAACTATATACAAACTATATGCATACTGTATATACAAAATAAAAACAATTGCAAATACATAACCTTTAAATATGAAGACACACTTAAAAGAATTCCTGTACATTACAGTCATAAAATACTCCAGCAACATGAAATCATCTGAGCCCAGGCTCGGACGTGCCCACAGGGGTACAGGTGAATCCCCTGGTGAGCCCCTAGTCTCCCACCCACTGCACAAGTGGCACATAACACTGTACACTCACTGCATTACATACATATATTCAATGTACAGCACCTCAACCAGCCTTATTATTAAAGAAACTCCCAGTTTATTATTATAGACACGATCAGAGCTGAGATGACTTCTAGGAATAGAGGAACGCTGCCAGTGTCCTCTTCTCCCCAGGACCTACCTTCTCAAAGTTGTTACAGGGACCCCCATATTCAATCATCTGGTAGCATCCTCCTGCTGTGTGAGCAGGTAATATTTGTATGTATCTGTACGATGGGCCCCCAAAATAACTTTTACTGATGGGCCCAAGGCACCCCAGTCTGACACTGTGGACCTCCATCATCATGATATTTGTGTTACCCAATGTCAATGATAGAGAGGAGGGAATGGCTAAACATTTGATTTGGGTTCAATTCAGTTGAATCAGTCCACCGATTCAATTTGAAAATCGATTCTACCCAAATTGAGAGCGTTCCAAGTAGGCTAAAAAAAAGACACTCTGAGGTCTCCTAGAACAGTTTTTTCCTTTATCTCCCTCTAAAATTCACCCGAATCGAATCCCCAAAAATTCAGATTAGAAATGTACAAATTTCAGGTTGAATTCTATTCATTTTAAATCAGTTTGTTCATCTCTAGTCCAGGATGACAGAACCATGTACAATTCTCAAAGTCATAATTATCGATAAAATAGTTTATAGTACTGATGTAAGCAAGACGTCGTCAATATAAAATGACCCTTTGAAATGTAGGAAATTGAAACTTTGCTGCCCCAGAGTGTTCCACAAAAAGTCAAATCTTTGTACAATATCGTATCATGTACGGTTTAGTATTGGAGGGGATTATTTGTGCAAACAAGTCAATATCTTCAGAAACAAATCATCCTGGTGTGAAAACTGGAGCTTAACGTTCAGATGGATGAGTGCTGTTAACTTCTCGCTCTTGTGGTGGAAATCCCTTTCTAGTGTCATTGTAAAGAAACAAAGAAGACTGTGAACGATGTCTTCATTTACTCCGGGGATGAAGACTAATTAGTCTGCTGTACAGAGTCTGAACTCAGTACGCTCTAACGATGCAAATCATTTATCACTATGATCCGTGTGGTAAAAATGGTTCTGTTTAGTAGAGGAGCTGATCAGTCTCCATATCCGAACCATGAACATGCCTGAACTCATGGATCATACTATGGCAATGTGTTGGGGCAGAAACAACCATCATTAGGGGACTCCATTTTGAGCTTCTGTCATAGATCCGTCAGATTCAGGGACGGACTGGCCATAAACCATACAGGAAAATTACCCAGTGGGCCGATGCCCAGGGTGGTGGCCCGAGCCCTGCTAACAGCCACCAGCCAGGTCCACAACGTTTTGATGCTCTCCACATTAATTAATTTAGGAAAATCTGGTACTTTTGCACCTGGCTGGTGGCCACAGGTGCCTTCCTGTATTCAACTGTATCGCCGTCCTCAAGACAGTGATACAGTTGAATACTGCAGCAACTCTGGTTCAGCTGGAGTGGTATTTTGTACTACAGTTTGGCATTTGGTTCTGCAGGGGTGGTATCTTCTGTGCACTGTGGTATTTGGTTCTGCTGGGGCAGTATTTTGTGCTGCATTATGGTATTGCCACTGGTTTATGGCACCTTTGCTCCCTCGAGCTGCAGGTCTTCCTGCATCAACATCTAGTTTCACACAGGTCATGAGCCAATAACTGGCTGCAGCGGTGACGTGTCTCCCATGCATCATGTCAATGGGTCACATGCTGCATGGGAGACATGTCACTGCTGCAGCCAATCATTGGCTGTAGCGAGCACAAGACTCACGTCAAACAGGATCTAAGAGCTGCAGGAGCCCGGGGTAGAGAAGGAGCTGGAACCCAGCAGCAGGAATCAGGTGAGTAATGATTACTTCCACCCCGGGGGTCTGCCCAAGAGGCCTCCAGGTGTGACCCACCTTTTTGAGACAAACTAAACCCATGTGCATGGAAAACATGCTACACAGGGTATAGGCACGTTTGCATGTAATGTTATCAGAGAAGGTAGAGTCGGTTCTTCAGGTTCCAGATTCAGATGTGCATTTTGCAGGACGGAGAAGAGGTCTGCTTATTTGTAGCTGTAATTGTCCGTGTAATGGTACAGCAGCTCTATACGTCGATGTATGTGACTAATGTGACTAGGTACTTCCTCCATCAGCTATTGTTTGTAACAGGTGCAAAATACAATTTATTTTTGGCACTTCCACTCCTTTACTGGGTTTTGTGGAGACGTTGAGAGCGGTTGCCTAGCAACTAGAGGATCATGGCGCTGACACAGGAACACGGACAAGCCTCTCCTTGCACCTCAGGTAATTCAGGCCGGGTACAAGGAACATCTCTACGGACAGACATTGAAATGGAATTAGCAGCACATCTTGTAGCTCACCTTTCCAAAAGCCATTTTCTTCGTTATTCTAACCGAGACGCATTTTCATACAATATTAATAAGCAACGGACCAAATACGCAATTAAAATTTATATCTATGTAATCTTCCTCCTTTCCGCATATAAAGCATAAGACTATGTTCACACAGGATGGATATGCTGTTGATGTTCTGTCCGGATCTATGGGCTGCAGATTACAGTAGCAGCAAAGTGGATCAAAGTAAGGGCTCATGCACACGACCGTATGTATTTTACAGTCTTCAAAACACGGATCCGCAAAAAATACGGATGACGTCCGTGTGCATTCTGTATTTTGTGGAACGGAACAGCTGACCCCTGATAGATCAGTCCTATCCTTATCCGTAATGCGGACAATATTAAGACATGTTCTATTTCTTTGTGGAACGGACATTCGGAAATGGAAAGCACACGGAGTAACTTCTGTTTTTTTTGCTGACCCATTGAAATAAATGGTTTCGCATACGGTCCACAAAAAAAAAAGGGACCAGACACGGAAACCAAATACGTGTGCATGAGCCCTTAAAGAAAGCTCAATAACACACTGTGGAAAATGTCCGCTTGTAAATTGACATGTAAGGCCCCTTTCACACGGGCGAGAATTCCGTGCGGGTGCAATGCGTGAGGTGAAAGCATTGTACCCGCACTGAATCCGGACCCATTCACTTCAATGGGGCTGTTCAGATGAGCGGTGATTTTCACGCACCACTTGTGTGATGCGTGAAAATCGCATAGAAATGAAAGGTCTGCATGAAAATCGCAAGCATCCGTAAGCAAGAGCGGATGCGGTGCGATTTTCACGCATAGTTGCTAGGAGATGATGTAAGTAAATTGATAAAAGTCTAATCACTGTATTAGTTTCCCTTATAACATGGTTATAATGGAAAATAATAGCATTCTGAATACAGAATGCTTACTAAAATGTGCATTGAGGGGTTAAAAAAAATAATTAACTCGCCTCATCCTGTTGTTCGCGCAGCCGGCATCTTCTTTCTTCTTCTTTCAGAACCTGCAAAAGGACCTTTGATGACGTCACCGTGCTCACCACGTGGTGACGCAATGACGTCAGCACAGGTCCTGCTGAATCAAGATAGAAATCTTCTATCTTCATTCAGCATGGACCTGCGCTGAAGTCACCGCACTCCCCACGTGGTGAGCACGATTACGTCATCAAAGGTCCTTTGGCAGGTCCTGAAAGAAGAAGATGCCGGCTGCGCGAACAACAAGATGAGGCGAGTTAATTATTATTATTTTTTAACCCCTAACGCCACATTTTGGTAAGCATTCTGTTTTAAGAATGCTATTATTTTCCCTTATAACCATGTTATAAGGAAAAATAATAAAATCTACAGATCACCAAACCCAAACCTGAACTTCAGTTAAGAAGTCTTGGTTCGGGTCTGGGTACCACAGTCAGTGTTTTATCACGCGCGTGCAAAAACTGAACATCGGAACGCAATCGCAGACAAAACTGAGTGCAATTGGGTACCTACTTGCATGATTTTCCCTGATCGCAGACGCAACGCATCCGGACCTTATCCGGACACGCTCGTGTGCAAGGGGCCTAAAGAGGAGCTGTCCCTTCTCCTGACATGTCTGTTTTAGTAACTACTTGCTTTTTCCATGTAATAACAATTCTGGAGCTTCTATTCTTATGACTCTTTGACGTCCCATTCCGGTATTATTCCTGTTAGAAGTTATGAATGAATTGCTAGCATTGAAGGTCCAGAATCCACTTGGGGTGTGTCCCTGAACAGTCTGTACTTTCCTATCAGTGCTGCGGGACACACCCAAGCTGATTCATAAAGCACGAAATATATATTATTGAAAAAGAATCATAAATACCTGGGTTTATTGCCCACTACAATACTGCCCTATTGTAAAGTGCTGCAGCATACATTGGTGCCATATAAAGAAAATCAGTGCTTAAAGGGTTTGTCTAGCCTAGGAGCCAACAATCTTTGGGGTTCGATGGTGTGCCTCATTAAAAAAAAATCAACCCACTTACCTATCTGCAGTTCCCAACGTTCCATCGCTGCTCCACCATTCCTGGCTACTTTCGGTCATAGCTGGACCGGAAGTGCCTTTATCCTGTGACCACTGCAGCCAATCACTGGCACATAAGCTTGGATGGCACCTCACTATCACATCATTAGCATTGATGTACTGTTCAAGGTTACTGACCGGCCGCAAAGGTCACAGGACCAAGTCCCTTCTGGTCAGCCGGGAATTGGGCAGCAGGTGAGTGTGCTTTTGTAATAAAGCACACCTTCCGACCACCAGGATTCTCAGCCCTTAGGCCAGACAATCCCTTTAAGTGGGTACTAACTTTTCACACAACTATGCATAAATCACTAGAAAAGGCAAATATAAGAAACTTTGTAATATAAGTTGGTTGAGAAAAATGCCTCTTTCTCCTCTTATCAGCTCTTACCTGCTACACAGGATTTCCTAAGCTAACTTTATTTTTTATTTTTTTGCTATTTGTGAGACCAAGACAGACTGTCTGTAAACTGAAGGAACAAATTACATTATCCCATAGAAGTCTATGGACAGGGAATGAATGGAGAAGTGAACTAAAGGGAGTCTGTCACGTCATTTTCAACAATATAACTAACAGCGCTGCCTTACGGAAGATTGCAAGCGCATTCCAAACATAGCGTCACCCGCGATGATAGAAAGGCTCATCCCCATCACAGCCTGCTATTGGCTGCCCCCAGTAAACACCCCCCTCATCGCTGTATGTTTTGATCCACACGACGCAGAGATGCAGCGGCAGCCTGCATGCTGCAGCCAAAGATAGGACACGGGCTAATTTTGAGGCGCGCGGCACGACCCGGGAGCAAGCGGAAGTCCTTTCGCAAAACAGACACGGGCATGTGCTCAGGGCCTTACAGAAATGGTGACTCCAGAAAACTCAAGTAAAGTTATTTTATCTCTGTATCTGGACGTGAGAATAGTTGCCATGTTTGTCATAATCATTGTTCTGTTCCCAGGGACTAAAATAGGTACAAGAACGTTACAAACATCTGTTCTCAACCACAACCAAAACCGGGAAGATTTCAGAACACGTCTGTTGTGTCATTTAATCTTTCAGAATCCGTCAGAATTACATTTGAGGGAGGTGGAAACGTTAAAGTACAGTCCGGGCCAATTTATTTCCATGGGAGACTGGAATAAAATTGTTAAATATTTTTTTTTGTAGTTTCATATTGATAACTGCAGAATATTGTAATACATCCATCTAATATCTATCTATTTATAGCTATCTCTGTCTTTATATACTGTCTATATCATATCAATTCACATATCTATCTATCTATCTCTACATGTATATCCATGTCTGTCTGTCTATCTCTACATGTCTGTCTGTCTATCTCTACATGTCTATCTATATCTGTCTGTCTGTCTATCTATCTCTACATGTCTATCTGTCTGTCTGTCTGTCTATCTATCTCTACATGTCTGTCTGTCTATCTATCTCTACATGTCTATCTGTCTGTCTGTCTGTCTATCTATCTCTACATGTCTGTCTGTCTGTCTGTCTATCTATCTATCTCTACATGTCTATCTGTCTGTCTGTCTATCTATCTCTACATGTCTGTCTGTCTATCTATCTCTACATGTCTATCTGTCTGTCTGTCTATCTATCTCTACATGTCTATCCATGTCTGTCTGTCTATCTATCTATCTCTACATGTCTATCTATATGTCTGTCTGTCTATCTCTACATGTCTATCTATCTGTCTGTCTGTCTATCTATCTCTACATGTCTATCCATGTCTGTCTGTCTATCTCTACATGTCTATCTATATCTGTCTGTCTGTCTGTCTATCTATCTATCTCTACATGTCTATCTGTCTGTCTGTCTGTCTATCTATCTCTACATGTCTGTCTGTCTATCTATCTCTACATGTCTATCTGTCTGTCTGTCTGTCTGTCTATCTATCTCTACATGTCTATCTATCTGTCTGTCTGTCTATCTATCTCTACATGTCTATCCATGTCTGTCTGTCTATCTATCTCTACATGTCTATCTATATCTGTCTGTCTATCTAACTATCTATCTCTATATGTCTATCTATATCTGTCTGTCTGTCTATCTATCTCTACATGTCTATCCATGTCTGTCTGTCTATCTCTAAATGTCTGTCTGTCTATCTCTACATGTCTATCTATATCTGTCTGTCTATCTAACTATCTATCTCTATATGTCTATCTATATCTGTCTGTCTGTCTGTCTATCTATCTCTACATGTCTATCTGTCTGTCTGTCTGTCTATCTATCTCTACATGTCTATCTATATCTGTCTGTCTGTCTGTCTATCTCTACATGTCTATCTGTCTGTCTGTCTATCTATCTCTACATGTCTATCTATCTGTCTGTCTGTCTATCTATCTCTACATGTCTATCCATGTCTGTCTGTCTATCTATCTCTACATGTCTATCTATCTGTCTGTCTGTCTATCTATCTCTACATGTCTATCCATGTCTGTCTGTCTATCTCTACATGTCTGTCTGTCTATCTCTACATGTCTGTCTGTCTATCTATCTATATATGTCTATCCTTGTCTGTCTGTCTATCTCTACATGTCTGTCTGTCTATCTCTACATGTCTATCTATATCTGTCTGTCTGTCTCTATCTGACTGTCAGTCTACCTCTCTATATTAAAACTACCAGTCTGTGTATATTGGTCTGCGGACCACATTATCAAACTAAGAAGCCACACTACATTGTTTCCATAGGACATGATGCAGTTTTATCTACTAGTTAGAAGAAAATGCCCCATAGCAGGTGCTGGCCTGCATAAGGTTTGGCATGGGATACAGACGTATTGGGTCACTGATATTTGGGATCGGAGTATGACCGTTACGAGCCATAGGCTATAACAAGGTGAACAAGTTGTCCATCTGCGCTACTGAAGCATACGGATACCACATGGTGGGGACATCTGCTGGGTATCGCCCTCTGTTAGCCCTAGTGGGGGGCCACAAAGAAGAGCAGTTATTTCAATCAGCGCCTTCGTAAAAATTCATAGACACCGGCAGTTTCCCTGATACAGGTGACCACCAGGGGATAAGCACAGCCCGGAAAGAGGGGTGTCCTAATGTGACAAGGACGATGGTGTGGTCAGACAGATTTAGTGCACACCTCCGTCCCGCACACCTGAATGTGGGCGTTTCTATAATGTGCATGGATTTTTGCAAACTCCTTTCAGATCTATAGAACTTAAACTTGCAACCAGTCGGCCGCATATTCTTTCTTACCTAGATTTTTACTTTATACTGTACTTACTTTTACATATAATGTAATTACATGTTATTTGGTCAGTTATTTCAATCAGTGATTTCCAGCCTTTAACTGCCTCCTAAACTGTGAGCTGCAGCAGAAAGGACATGCCCACTGAGGGGCAGCAGAAAGGACATGCCCACTGAGGGGCAGCAGAAAGGACATGCCCACTGAGGGGCAGCAGAAAGGACAGGCCCACTGAGGGGCAGCAGAAATGACATGTCTACTGAGGGGCAGCAAAAATGACATGCCTACTGAGGGGCAGCAAAAATGACATGCCCACTAAGGGGCAGCAGAAAGGACATACCCACTGAGGGGCAGCAGAAAGTCCATGTCCACTGAGGGGCAGCAGAAAGGACATGCCCACTGAGAGGCAGCAGAAAGGACATGCCCAGTGAGTGGCAGCAAAAATGACATGCCCAGTGAGCGGCAGCAGGAAGGACATGCCCACTGAGGGGCAGCAGATAGGACACCCCCCCTGATCTGCTGTCTTGATATAAATCTAGATGGAGAATTGGAGCATTGATTGGGGAGATCTCTGGATCCATGTGAGGTACAGGGCTGGTTTTATCGTTGTTTTGTCATGTATGAGGTTTTAATTTTATACATTAACCATCGGATAACCCCGTGTATCCAGATTTCATGGTCATGTCATTGGGACTTGTTGCCGGACGGTGTTGGCTGTGCTGCCTCTGTAAGTGGGTTAATGCTGCACGCGGCTTCCCATCCACTGAAAGCACTGAAAGGCTCAGGGGAAGCATTTCACAGCTGACCGAGCCGTAAGTCCCAACCAGCAGACTAGCCGCACTGTGAGGCTGCGCGCCTCGCTGTATCTGTGCCTGAGGTGTGTCATAGTAAATTAGGAATCCCTCTCTAGACACGGCGGGCCCTTTTAGACTATTCATAAATACCAGAAATAACTGATACTGTGTCGCTCCGTACATCGTACGCGTTCTTTGAGACCGCATCTCCTGGTTGTGGATGACGAAGTGATAGATAGGCCTCCTAACAGCTTTGGTAACACTGCATTCATTACGTATTACACCACAGAGGGGATAATATTATAGAGGCTGTTATAACGTTAGATCAGTTCTAGTGTTGGGCGCGAATATTCAAATCACAAATTTTAATCGTGATTATCGCCACTTCGAGAATTCACGAAGATATAGAATACAGTGCTATATATTCGTATTCACGAATATTCTA